>NC_133594.1:1800000-1986716 GCF_964106895.1 Numenius arquata | reverse complement strand
CGGGCCCCTCGGCTGCTCCCGCTGTCACCGGGGGGACGAGGCTGGCACCGGGGACGGGGAACGCTTGTTTCTTGGAGCCCTCGAGAGCCCTGGCGTCAATTTATGCATCTATTACGAGCTCTCTGGAGGAACAACGTCCCCCTCCCTGGGCCCGTGGGCTGAGCCCCCGCAGCCCCACGCCGACCCCCGGCTCCCCCGGGCGGGCAGGCGGCCACGGGGGTCGGGGTGGCTTTGAGGGAGACCCTCATCCTCCGGCGCTCCGGGTCCCGTTGGGCCACGGTGGCCACCGTCTGCTTCTGGAAACCTTCTTCCAGCGGCCCTGGCCCGGGGCTGGGGTCACCCCTGGGGGTTCCCCTCACACCCGCTGCCGCTTCACCGGCGCCCGTGGGCGGCCACCGCTGTGTCAGGAGACGCCTCTCCTGGAACGGGGGGGGGGGATCTGGGACGGCGGGGGGCACGGGGGGGGTAAAAGGGGGAGGGGGAGCAGCGGTGCCACCGCACAGACCCCGTAACGCGGGATTTGGCCCAACCTTCGCCAACAAAGCACCCCCGGTGCCACCAGGCCGCCGCGGTGGCTCCTCCACCCAGCCCGGCCGCCCCCGGCCCGGGCCCGATCCCTGCGGGGACCCCCCGGGCCCCAGCCTCAGGCACGGAGGGTTTGAGGCTGGGGGGGGAGAGGGGGTGTCCCCCCCTCAGGGCCTGAGGCCCCATCGCCCAGCGGGGCCTGGGGAAGGGAGGCCCCGCCGAGGCCCCGCCCGGCCCCAGGGCCCGGTGGCGGCGGCGGCTGCTGCCCCCGCCCGGCCGCGCCGCGGTCAAAATAAGAGTCCCCCGGCCTGAGGCGGGACCCCTCAGAGCGGCCCTCACGCCAATTTAGCAGCAGCTCATTAATTAATTAACCTCCCCCCCCCCCCCCAACAAGAATCCCCCACACTCTGGCAGGGCCAAGGAAACACCCCCCCCCACCCCACCCCGGTGCCTCCGGCGGGTCGGGGACCCGGCGGGGCTGTGGGGGTCCCATGGCCCCCTGAGCCGGCCCAGGCGGGCGGTGGTGGGGATGGGTGTCCTTCCTTCCTTCCTTCCCCCCCAGGACGGAGGGAGCGCTCCCCGCACAAAGAAGAACCACCAGCACCTCCAAACGGGGCGTCAGGGCAGCTCCGGCATCACCCTGGAAGGTCACCCCCATGGGCACGGAGGATGCTCAGCTTGGCACGGGAGGTGGCCACGGAGGGAGGCAGGGAATTGCCCACCTTCAGCCCTGCTCCTGCAAACCACCTCGCACCCAGCTCCCAGCGGGACCTTGACAACAACCCCGGAGGTCGGTGGGGCAGGACGGGCCGTCAGGGTCTGGTGGCACCTCTCCCCCTGCCTCTGCTGGGGCTCCATCACTCTCAGCCGGAGCCGAGGACACCGCTGCCGCTGGGACAAACCTCCCTGGGCCCACGGGGAAGGGAAGAGGCTCCTGCAAGAAGGAGAAATAACCAGGAACAACACAGAGAGCCCTTGCAGCCTGCCACGGCCCTCGTCCCACTTCAAACCCTGCAGCTCCGCCGCTTTAACCTCGTCTGCTAATTAACACGAGCAGGGCAAGGAGAGGATCTGTTTGACAACGAATTCCCCATTTTCCTGGAGCGGCTGCTGCAAGCCCTGGCCAGCCTGGAGCCAGCAAAGGGCTTGGGCCACGGCGGCTCCATGGCCGTCTGTCCCTGCAGCCGGGCGGACATCGCCCTCTCCCGCACCGCACGGGGCGAGCAGGGACCCGCCGCCACATCCTGGGATTTCTGCCCGCAGGAAGGGAACGACCCAACCACCCCGGTGCTTCCTCCGACTGGGAGAGCGCGTCCTTCCAGCTGGACTTTCCTCCATCGCCGGGGCGAGGGATGCTTTAGATCAGCCCACCCCGCTGTCTGCCCACCCCGGCGGCTCCCCGATAAATTGGAGGAGACGTGGCTTTGCTTTAGCATCAGCCATAAATCATCTCTGGAGCTTCAGCCCTAGACACGGTTCAGCCATTTCTCACCCTCCCGGCGTACGGATGGTGCTCATCACACATTCACCCCCAGCAAAAGCACCCACAGCCTTAAAAAAAAGGAGAGCTTTATTGACATTTTTTTTCTTTTCTTTTCAGTTCTTTACATTTGGTGGTTTAAAACCCAGGACAAAAAAATACTCCCCAGAAGTAGCCGTGGGAAACATGTAAAACTGCTTTTCAGTTGACGTTTTAAAACCCAGTAATAAATTGCACAGAAGTCTTAGGTTGTACAGAGCCGTCACAAATAGTGTTGTATAAAACCCCAAAATCCATAAAGAGAACCACGGGAATAAAGAATTACAGCCACGAGTATTGGTACAAGAAAGGGCACAAGTTTGGAGGGTTTTGCCCCACCAGCCTCTCCTGGGGAGGAGGGATGGGACATTCCTGCTGCAGACAGTTGGAAATATTTAAAAATACGGAATATAAACCAAACAGACCCCAGAAGACCCTTTATCTCCTCTTTTGTGCTGGCTTAACAGGAAAACTTCCGAGCAGAAAATACTTTTACAAAATTACTGAAAGTTTAGTGGAAAGCTGAAAAAGAATCACCGTCCTGTAAAAAGAGGAGCCTTCGCGTCCCCCGTCTCCCCTTTCCCCATCTCCCGCAGGCAGCGGGACGGCAGGCGCCAAAGCGGGGTGTGGTAGGACACAAACAACACTGAAAAAGCCAAAAATATGGAGGCGGCACAAGTGGAGAGCGGGACAAGAACAAAGCCATGAAGGACAAAAAAAAAAGAGAAGAGAAGAGAAGAGAAGAGAAGAGAAGAGAAGAGAAGAGAAGAGAAGAGAAGAGAAGAGAAGAGAAGAGAAGAGAAGAGAAGAGAAGAGAAGAGAAGAGAAGAGAAGAGAAGAGAAGAGAAGAGAAGAGAAGAGAAGAAGAAAAGAAAGAGAAGAAGAAGAGAAGAAAAAGAGAAGAAGAAGGAGAAGAAGGAGAAGAAAGAGAATAAGAAAAAGAGAAGAAGGAAAAGAAACAAGGACAAATGATATTTTTGGTATTTTCCATTGAACGTTGAGTTTGGAAACAATTAGCTCAGAAGCTTCACTCGCCCCACCGCTTCCCCTCCCCATTTCAAACAAAACCAAAAAACAATTGCTTACAAATTTGAGCCAGGAATTGGACTGAATTCCTGTGCGCTGAAGTTTTTTTTACCCAGAGCTGGATTTGGAAAAAAAATGGGCTTTTATCCCTCTTTATTCCAGAGCTCTGAAAAGAGGAGAAAGGGATGAGCTGGGGCCTACAGGAGCTCCCCAGGACTTCAAGAGGTTGAAGCCAGAGAGGCTGGAGAGGAGAGAGACAGCAGTGAGGCAGAGGAGAGGGGGACTGTCCACTCGTCCTCTCCGGAGGGGAACATATTCACACCATAACATGGGTTTTAGCCCCATTGTGCTCATCCAAAGTACTCATCTCCCCCGAGGACCTTGCTGTCACTGCCAGAACCTGGTAGGTTTAAGAAGAGCTGGACTAACTCCTCCATCCTGCTCTCCTGGACCGTTTCAAAGGGGTCCATGAAACATGACCAAGGCTCTTTGTGTCAGGCCTCGGTTCCCGGCTGCAGCGCTGGGGGACACTGAAAACCACAGCCCTTTGCCAGTTGCTCCTGTCTGCTTGCACAACAGTGAGGTTGCCCAGAGACCAACGGATGGTGACAACCTGCTGAACCCTGCCCAGAGCCACCTCGACAGTCTCCGAGAGGCCTCTCCCTGCAGAAGCTGTGCATGCCCAGCCCTAACGTCCACAAGAACGAGGACCGTCATGAGGTCCAGCTCCAACTCCTCCCTGCTCTCCCTCCACAGCAGCCAGCGGAGATGGACGCTCCTCACCCGTGGAGCGTGCCCCACTTGCTCCTTGCTTTGCAAAGGGGGCTCCACGTACAGCAAGAGGTGCTGAAGGACCAGTCTGTAGCAAATAGATTTGGGTGAGGAAGCGCGGGTGCACGGGAACACTGCAGAGACATGGGGCACAGCACAGGAGCTATGGGAGATACAGCTGGACTCTCCTCTCCATGGTCCCCACCATGAACATCCTCAACTGTAAAGGTTAAACAGGGAGGACAGACACTGACTTGGGGTCTAGAAGGGCATCCCAGTGGCTCTGGCCACAGTAAACAAAGAACATTTGAGTTTTCCAGACAAGGAACATGGGCTGGACACATCACCAGCAGTTCAGCTCCAGGGATGGAGAACAAGGACCTGGCAACCCAGTCCAGGCCCGGGCTGCCTCTCCCGGACCTCTGGGTCAGGAGCCTGTAGCCCAACCCAGCACATCCACAAGCACTGACAGCTCAGAGGAATTTTTCCAGAGGCGTGGAAGGGATTTGAGTTGAGGCTGAAAGGAGGGATATGTTCTGCCGACAGCAGGGAACACCACAGGAGCTACAGGCTGAGCCAGGCCAAACAGGTTCACTAACTGGGAGGAAGAGGAAGAGCACTGGGGAAGAGACAGACCATTAAGAGTGAACAAGCACCTGCCTTTGACCCTTGACATATCAAGAACTCTTCTCATGGCAGGCACAGCCCACCGGGCAAAGGGGAGAATCCTAAATAATAGAAGCTGGGCAGAAGCATGAGTTGAGCAGAGGGTGAAGAAGGATCCTTGTGTCCGAGACACCTCGGGCTACTTCAATGACAACATCTGGGCAACACCTACGTGCTTCAGCCATGGTATCACCAAACTGTGCGCGGGGAGAGGAGCCCTCTTCCATTTTCAGCAAGTTTATTCCAAAACTTACTGAAATGGTGGTCTCCAGCCCTTCCAACAGACCGTAGCTGTTCCGTCTCCATCCTCCTGGAGGGTGAGTCCACTCTCCCCTTTCTCCCCAGCCAGACAGTAGAGACCCCCGTGGGCCACCTACACAAACCACAGCTTGGGGACACGGGGCTTGGGGGCACAGCAGTGCAGTGGCTGCCCTCTCCAGAGCGGAGCCCACATGGTGCCAAACTCCCTCTGGAACCACGCGGTCAGGCTGCACCGCGCTTGTCCCCGAGCTGCCCCCGAGGTCCCCCATCCTTCCTGGTGAGAGCAAAGAACTTGCTTCATTTGGCAAAACATCAGCAAGGTGCATTCCTGGATTTGGCATGAACAGGCACATGGATAAGCGTCAGAAATGGATGAAAAAGCACAGCATTTCTCTTAGAATAATTTATTAAATACAGCATTAAAATTTGTATTTATGAATTCAATCATTAAAAACAAAACTTCATCTCATATATATATATATATATATATTCAGGGACAATGACAATCATTCTATCAACATCGGTGCGTGTTGTGCCAGCACTGCTCGGAACGGCACCTTCCCTACGCTATCTTTAAAGCGGTTCAACACTTAAAAAAAAATTAAAAAAAAACAAAAACGAAATAAAAAGCGTTTGCAAAGAAAGAGTGCAAAGCAGGGCTTGTCCCCAGCTGCCCGCCAGGGGTGTCAGAGGCGGGGAGGTAGGGGCTGTCGTGCTCCTAAAAGGTTGGTTAGATATTGCCCACCCAGCACAGGGGAGCGTAGAGACCAACTCTCTGAGGTGCCAAAGGTCTCCAAGTCCACAATTTCAGCCGTGGCTGGATGCCCGCGGCTCTTAAGCATCTGGTTTGTGGTTTCCTCAGTTTGGGCAGGCAACACTAAAAAAAACTAAACGAAGGGAGAGGGGGAAAAAAAAAAAAAGCAGCGCAAAAGAAAAATGTTGTTTTACATCGACCAGCTTCTTCCCCCGACCTGCCAGGTCCAGCAGAGGCTGCAAAGGAGAAGGAGCAGTTGGTGTTCCCGCTCACTCACTTTCGCATCCTGCTGTGGCTCAGGAGACAAGGAGTAAACCAGTACCGGCTGGTGGAGAGAGCGGTCCCCAGGCCAAGCACCTTGCACCCCCCTCGGCAGCACGGGGACGCCCGGCTGAGCCTCCAGGGAGGGTTGTCCCACAGGGAAGGGCTTCCAGGGACAGGCTCCTCGGGCAGACTCAGAGGTAGCATCAGACAGACTTTTGTAACTTGATTGTCGTGTAGTTCTGGCCTGCCAAAGGCAGCTGGGGTGGAGGGGGCACCCTGCAGGCGGGGGAGACAGGGCGCGGGGGATGCTGTCCCCCCCCCTGCCTGCAGACTGGCTAGTGCTGTTCACCCTGGGCGCCGTGGTGCAGCAGGGATGGACTGACTGTCTCCTGAAAAAGGCCAGAAGCTGGGTGCTGGGCACCCCACGGGAACAGCGGGCTCTGCCTCCACAGCTCATCAGGGCCTCCTGGGTTACGAGCAAGTGCCCCAGCGAGCTCCCCGCTGCCAGAACCCGCTCTCCTCTCCCCACCGGCAGCGGTGCAGCCTCTGCCAGGGGACCAAAGGCTCACCCCACAACACGGGTACAGCGAGGGCTTGTGCTTTTGGCTTTTTTAAGAGTCCCTGACCTTCCGAACCTGCTGACTCCAAGAAACCTCCTGTTTCAGCTACCCTTAGGACCTACGAGGACAAGGAGGAAGGGCTGCCAAAACCATTTCTGGAGAGCACACAGCCCCTAAAAGAGAAGAGAAAGTCCAACACAGCCCAGCCTTCACCTACAGCGGAGAACATGCCAAGTCAGGAGCGCTTCAGATAAGGCATCGCAGGTGCTTTGATAGTAAAGCAGTTAGTGCTGACTACAGTACTTTAAACACAGGCTGCTGCAGAGGGCATCCCTGGGGCAAAACCAGCTCCCCAGCACTTGGTGGAGCAGGAGGAGATGGTTCGGTTTCCCAGACCCCCCCTACACACACACAGAGGCTGCTCTGGCTGCCTGTTTTGTTTCCCACCCACCCCCCCTCCTCCCCTAGAAAGAGACTTAAAAAAGCCCAGGCTGGGATGTGCCGTTTACCCCCGCAAGCAGCCGGAGAGATAAAGAGACGCCTTGTGCTGTACCAGACTTTGCAGTAGGCGGGCGAGCCGTGGCGCCGGGGGTGGGCAGCGCCAGCGGGGCTCCGAGCCGGGGAGGCTAGTTGCCATTGCTGATGCTGGAGTTGGCACTGCTGCAGCTCTGCTCGTAGGATGGAGGCGCCTCTGCGGGGGAAAGAGAGGATAAGGGTGGTCACAGTGGGTGTTTGGGAGGTTCCTTCACCCCAGTCTGTGTAACTGGGTGCGGAATAAAGCAAACTGCTGACAGGTCCACGTGTCACGCACACACTCTCTCTCAGGACCCCGCAACCTGCCCCGCTGAAATATATGGGGTTTGCGTGAGCACACGCAGAATTTGAGCCAGCCAGTCTCATCCCTGTCCCGATGCCTACAGGGGTTAAAATCAGCACCTCAAAGTCCTGTTCTGTTCCTCCCCTTCTTTCAAAAGCATCCTCACCTACTCCAATACCTCCAGATCACAGGTGACCCGCGCTCCATGTACCCCAAAGCCAGGGCTGAGGCGGCACATCGAGTGTCTTGTTACCCCGGTGCCAAGAGACGGGTTTATTGGATAGGACTGTGCTAACAGACACCGCCGGTCCCTGCCACCCCCGCCGCCTGGGACACGCACGGCTCCAGGAATTCAACGTGCTGGGATTTCCCTAAGCTTTTCCACTCTGGACAGTCTCTCAGCTCCCGCCCCCACAGCCCATGTGTCTTCAGCCCAGCTGCAGCCCCGCTTCCAAGGCAGACAGAAGATTTTAGTGACATCATTTTCCTGGCTCCGCTCCCACCAGCCTCACCACAAGCCAAGATGTTTTTCTAGCAGTGGGAGGCTGAAAGCTCATTTAAGAACAGGGAGATCCCTCTCACGACAAGCCCAGGGCAGGCACGGGCGTAGACGTGGGAACGGCCAGTCGGCTTTTACAGCAGGAAGAGGGGACTCCTCCGGTGGCTAAAGCAGGTGGAGACATCTCACGATCCCCTCTGACACCAACCCCCGCCAGGATGACATCCCTGTACTGCCACCCAGTTCATCGAATCATAGAATGATTTGGGTTGGAAGGGACCTTAAAGATCATTGAGTTCCCACCTCCTGCCCTGGGCAGGGACACCTCCCACCACACCAGATTGCTCAAAGCCCCCTCCAACCTGGTCTTGAACCCCTCCAGGGATGGGGCAGCCACAGCTTCTCTGGGCAACCTGGGCCAGCGTCTCACCACCCTCACAGCAAAGAATTTCTTCCTAATATCTCATCTAAATCTCCCCCCTTCCAGTTTAAAACCATTAACTCTCATCCTATTGCTCTACTCGCTGATAAAAAGTCCCTCCCCATCTCTCCTGTGAGCCCCCAGTTCGTGGCTAGCAAAGACGACTCTTGTTGTAGGAGACATTTACCCCCATGCTGCCAGCCCGTTGGGATCTCCGGAGTGGGCTGCTCACCGTATGGGTAGCCCCACGTGCTGTACTCCGGAGGCAAAATAAGAGAGCTGGCTGTGGGGACGGGCACCACGTTCCCCTCAGCGTAGTAAGGGACAGTGGCTCCCGTCGACAGGCAGAGCGTGGGATGGTTGGGGGAGCCCGTCTGCTCCGAGTCCACCCTTATCTCCTGGAAGCTCAGTCCTGGGGCGTAGCTGAACGGCTGCTGCTGGGAATGGCTTTTGGTGGGGATCAAGACATTGTCCATCGGGTGATAACCACTGGCAGCCTCCTCTTCCTCCGGGGGGGCACTGGGCACCACTGCAGGTGGTATGTGCTGGATGGAGCGAGAGGGGCTCAGAGGCACCCTGTTCACAGCAATGTTACCGATGTAAATGGGGAGAGTGACCGAAACCTCTGGCGACTTGAGGGAAACCTGGAAAAGAAGAAAAAAACAAACCCAGTGGCATCCTCTTCGTCACACATCGCACCGGGAAGGTTCACATTAGGCAAGGGCCACCTGCACCACACGGCTACAGAGCTCAGTGATCGAGCTCAACCCAGAAGGGAGCACAGAAGTTGTGGCACAGCCCACTGGAGCTCCCCGGGAGACTCGAGATACTCACTTGGATGTAGTAGTCAATATGTATGAGGCTACAGCCCTGCAGAATGGACTGGGGCAGTGCCGGAACCAGGATCTGCTCCTTCCATTCGGCGTGTTTCCAGGCTTTCACTCCTGAGCCTTCCACCTCCGCGATGGTCCTCAGGTCATAAATCCAGCGCTTGGATTTATAAGCCACTTTCTGCACAGACAGGAGAAAACACAGCTAGCAGAAACGTTGCCGATGGTCCTCTGTCTCCCACAAACAAACCCATGAGCAAAAACCTAACGTGCATATTGCAGAGCAGAAATACCCATCATTATATGACAGACTGAGTTGACAAGACAAGTTCTACCACCTCTTTCCCCAGGAAGGTAGAGAGAAACAGAGTTAGCCAGAGGTCTGGACTCCTCACTGTCACCTCCCAGTCACACACAGCCGAGACGCACGCTGGTGAGAACTGCCCCAGTTTCACAGAGGTCTCAGGGGGGTGATCATAGAAATCACAAAATGATACGGGGTTGGAAGGGACTTCTGGAGATCATCCAGTCCAACCCCCTGCCAGAGCATGTCCAGCCAGAGCAGGTTGCACAGGAATGTGTCCAGGCAAGGTTTGAATGTCTCCAGAGAAGGAGACTCCACCACCTCTCTGGGCAGCCTCTTCCAGGGCTCTGCCACCCTCACAGGAAAGAAGTTCCTCCTTGTGTTTAGATGGAATCTAATCTGTGATCTACCAGCACAAGCTGAAGAATCGCCCTTTTGGGTGCTTACCTGGAGCAGACTGGCTACCACCGCCCCGGTGTCCCGGCCCGACTTGTTCTCTATGTCCGTGCGGAGCTGGATTGCTTGTCCCACGATGTACCCTTTCAGATCTGAGGTGGCCGTCAAGATGATGTTGCCGCTTTTCACAAGCTTGTAGTTGAACTTCTTGGTGATTGACATAGTGTTGGGCTGCTGCAGGACAGCAGAGAGACAGAGATGTTGGCTCAAGAGAGTCAGAGAGCCTCCAGGAAAACACTCAGAGATTCAAAACAAGCAAGCAGAAATATCTGGTCTAAAGCAGACACGATGAACCAGCACCACAGCACTGCCACAGACAACAGGTCTCTTCTCCACCCCTCCACTTTTGCTGTCCTATGAGTTGCTCTTCCCTTCAAAGCAAGTTCCTCAAACCCAGGTCTCTACAAGCACCTGGTGCTACTGGCAAACACCTCTCTGCGTGCTGAAGATTCATCTAACTCCTCCAAAGCAACACATGAAAGAGTCAAAGATGACTGGGAGCAGGGACTGATGGCAAGGCAGGACAGATCAGGAGCCCTTGTCCTGCTCTTGCTCAGTCAGAGAGTTGTCCAACCACCCAGCTATTCCCCAGACAGCACCCACGACAAGGACAAGTGCTGAAGCCTCAGTACTTCCCAGCCATGATCCTCTTTGTTCTCACCTCAATGTCAGGGATGTCATTCAAGTTGAGAGGGCAGAGAATGTAGAAGATCTTGTTGCACTTGTAGTCCTTGGAGAAGCGAGGTGTGTCTATCACAGCTTTCACCTGATGGAGGACCTTGCCAAAAGGGCCTTCAAATGATGTAGGAGCAGAGGCTACAATCAAGAGAGAGTAAGAAAAAGATCATAAGGCTACATCAGGCCAAGCGTTCCTGAACTGAAAACAGTTACTATAAACATCTTCCCTCTTCACTTGAGGAATTCTGCAAGTACCTTAGAGACAGAGCACCCCAAAAAAAGACCTGGGGCTGAATACTTAGGTCACTCGGAGACCTTGCTGCAACCTCCCTGTAGAAGGGATCATCTGCGGCCACGCATTCAGGAGCAGAGATCCTCTTTCTGAGAACACTGCCTGCGGGACGGCTGGCCAGCCACGGGCCAGGCCTCCTGCGCACACCCAGAGAGCTCAGAGAAGCGGCAACAACAGCTCAGACCTGGCTTTGCACCAAGGCAGAAGGTACTCGCTTGTCTGAGCTCCTCTGCTGTCTGTGGCTGACCTTACACTCCCTCTGGTGTCCCCGGGCCAAGCTGCCAACCTCTCACTGCCATCCTGCCCGAGTCCTGCCCAGCACTGCTCACTTGGAAGTGCCTTCAGCCGCTTATCCACATCATACCTGGCAGCAGGAACTGGAAGGGGAAGTTGTGCTCTCCAGCTGTCAGCACCCCTGCGGGAAACAAGAATAAAAGGTAAGTGGGACAGGCCATCACCTTGGAACAGGGATTTTGGAGCATGGCCTTCTGGAGAGAGGCCACCACCTGGGGAACAACACACAACTTGTTCAGCTGCCTTCAGCCCAACTGGACAACAGCTCATCCTCCACATCCAACAAGCAGTGCTTGAGTCAACCTGAGCATCTGCTGCCACCCACCTCTCCCTGAGACAGGAGACATCTCCATTCTCAATGACTGGTTCTCCATTAAGATACTCTAGAAATAAGGTGGTTTGGGGCAGGATTTAAGGGATCCCGGTGCCATAGCAAGTGTTTAGTCCCAGATCACACAGGGCACGGAGAAGGGATGCTGTGTGTTCATCTCTCCTCAAGTAGGCTGCAGCCAGTCAGGGTGAGAAAGAAGAAGCGCTGTCTGTGGGTAGTAAGGAGGTCTGGTGGGCATCAAGCTGCTATAGCCTTGGCCACACACCAAGCCCCACGCAGACTACACAGAGTTCAGGAGCTGGAACCAGAGGTCTATCTCCCAGGCCAAAATCCACCCCCAGTCCCGAGAAGGGACTTGCAATACCTCAGCCTGGCTGCTCAGACAACAGGAGCCAAGGAGAAGATTTCCACAACACTAAAACCTCAACGCTGGTTTCCTTCAGCTGTGTCCCACTCTGCACTGACGGCCTCGGGGGCACAGATCGAGGCCGAGACTCGGCGCGAAGCTAAAACAACAGCAACAGACTCAGACTTCCCGACCCTGCCCACCCTCCAGCGCTCCCATCCACGCTCCCAGTTCCCTCCCAGGACAGTCACAGTGGCCAAACTGGACCTGCTCCCAAAGCTGCCTTCAGTAAGAAAAGCACTAAGGTTTATCCACATTTGTTAAATAAGTGTAAACATGAGAGGTTTTGCTTTTAAGGTGGCAGTGCGAAGAGGAGACCTGGATACCCGTTACATCAAACCGTGTTCATGCTGCTTTGTAGGACCGTTGCTGGAGGTACCAAGACCCTCAACGTGGCCAGCTCTTCATTTGACACCAGACAGAGGAGGCAGCTTGCCCGTTAGCAATACTGGCTCCGCAGAGCTGGCAGAAATAAGAGTCCTGTCGTCAGGAGATTAAGTGGATTCTGGTTCGGGGAGGTGGGGAAGAGAGATGGGTAAATCCCCCCCTGCTGACACTGCAATCCAGGTAAGGAGGCGTTTGACTTGGTGCCTCTTCACGTTCTGAAAGGCTGCCCCTCTGCTCGCTCAGCCGCCCCACGGGGAGCTAAGGACACCCCGGTTGGCGTGTATTCCTCCTGAGCACAAAGGCAGGCAGAAAAAATAATAAGCCAAGCATCCCATGGCGTATCGCTACAAAGGCAAGTCAGGAGGAACCGAAGAGTTGCCTACTTACACACTTCATCCTTGCAGAGAGAAGCAAGATTTGCTCATTCCCATTACCCGACCCGGAACGCCTCCCTGGTGATTTCCCCCAACTAAAACCCAATTACGTAGGCTAAAATGCAGCACCCACTTCTTGTCACCAGGTGGAGGCACAAAGCCAGGCACTGCCTTCGCTGCCAGCCCTGATGCCTCGCAGAGCACAGAGGTGTGGGGCAGCTTCTCCTCTTCCCTTCTTGGGACGCCTGGGTCGGTTAAAAGCAGCAGTTTGAGATGTAGCAGGTGCCTTTGCTTGTTGGTTACGGGGTAAAGCCTGGCTGATACAAATGACTCAACCAACCCAGAGCTTGTTTGCTGCTCCCAGGGTTTCTGCCTTTTATTGGGCACCATTAAACGATGACCTTACACCCATATATCCTTACTTTTGGAAAGCAAATCAATAAACTGGAATAGATCAACTTATGGGGCTTTGAGTAACCTGGTCTGGTGGGAGGTGTCACCTGCCCATGGCAGGGGGGTTGGAACTTGATGATCTTTAAGGTCCCTTCCGACTCTAACCATTCAATGATTCTATGAACTCTCCTGTGCAGCTTCTGCATCACAGGAATGGGACTGGCTCCATCTGAAAGGGAGAGGGAGCAAGTCCCGTTACTGCAATGCAGAAGGAAGAGAAATGGGAGTCACAGAGGGTGGTGGCCACTGAGTTTCCACCGAGACCTGGAGACTCGCCAGCTGTCTGACCCGCAGAGCCCCAGAGGAGCACACAGGCAGTGATTTCAAGTCTCCTGCTAGGAGTATGAAACTTCACAGCCTTTCCAGGACCTTTAGGAAGAGCTCAGAGAGTCCGCAAAGTCAAAGTCCCTCTTCCACATTACAGGTGGCGTGATCCAACAAGTCATTTCGGTCAAGCCCCTGCCCCGCTCACGTGTGCCAACAGAAAGCCAGGCTGGAACCTGCAGAAAACCAGGGTCCTGAAGGTTGCTCGAACAGCAGCTCCGAGCAACGCAATATGCTCTCCCAGCAACACGCGTGGCCAGCGTCACTCGCAGAGGATGCCGTCCGGCTGTCGGAGCCACCGCGTGACTTGGTGACACTGATGCAGGTTCCCCATCGGTAGCCCAGCCTCCAAGTAAGTCACCAGGTAAGAACTGCCCACAGGTCAGGGTTGACCACCCCAAGAGCTCAGCCGAATCCTGAGTGCCCAGAAAACTGTTGGTTCACCACATACTCGGACCGGTTGTCACCCCACCTGGGGTAGGGAGCAGCCTGCAGATCCCTCCTGCAGCTCCTGCCTGCAACAAGCAGTTCACGAGGGCTGGAAAAGGCCACTCCTGCTCTTACGGGGTTAGTGACAAGCTCCAAGATTGGCTACCCCAGACTGAAGTTGTGCCCCATGTGAGCTGCGGCAGCTTGTGTGTCACAGCAGCGTTTGGCTCGTGGCCACCAGAGCCCAGACCTCAGCCCTGCGCCGAGGAGGGAGCCAGGGAGCTGCATTCTCCACTCCATTAAGCAGAGAGATGCTGCAGGCAATTAGCAATAACTCTTGTTTTCAGAGCTGCTCCTTCCAGCCCACAGTCTCCTTCCCCCAAAGAGAAAAAAGCATCTTTATGCCCGCCCTGAGATCCTCCATGTGCAGGGATTCTCCAGTAGGCTGGACCAAGCACCCAGGTCCTATCCACGGGCGCAAACTCCACCACATGCAGCTTCATTTACCGGCACGGCTAACGAACAGCCGGCTGCTCACAGAGCCCCAACGTCCAGCTCAACACCTGCATTTCTTGCTCTTATTGCAAGCATGGAGGCTGTTTGAGCAGGTCACTGGTCCAGGGGCTTCGAGGCAGCACCCTCAGCCCCACGTCCGGCTGGGGACCCCCGACTCTGGCTGTAGGCACCCTCGAGCCGGCATTTTGATGATCCCACTGGCGAGAAAAGCAGAAGGGGTTTGGGAGTTCATTGCCAAGAGCTACTTCAGAGACAAGGATGAATAAAAATAGATATGAAGAAATACAGATGATCCTGAACAAGACAGGAGACTCCTGTGAACGCACGGGCATGATCCAGAGAGTCTGGCGGAGCGACAAGGCGGCAGAGACCACAGGCAAGGTCCTGCTGTGGGCAGAAGGGGAGGCAGATATTTAAATGCTCACCCCTCCTGGCAGGAGCTCCCCCAGCAAGGACACTGAAGGCTCCATGTCCAACTTGCCCCGGATCACAAAGCCATTTTGGGCTTTTGTCACCGATCTGATGTTTTTGGTAGGTAGAAAGTTGGCGAGTCCTGAGCCAAGTCCCTCCCCCTTATTCTGGGGACATGGGTGGCAACTACTTTTAAACTCTCCAGACACCAATTCTGCTCTTAAAGGCTGAGCTTCCATTCCCAAATGCTGACTAGTCTTGCTACAATGGGCAAAATCTGCAATTTCCCTTGTCCCAGCTATCCTGTGAGCACGGGCAGGGCACAGGCTGACCTTGTCCCAACACCCAGGTACCTCTCGCATGGAAAACAGCAGCAAAAGCCACCTTGGCTCCATGCGAGGGACACTCACAGCGCTCGCCTGTCCCACACAGCCACCACGATGGCAAGACAGGGCAGAGAATACCTTGGGGAGAATCCCCAGATCACAGCAGAGGAGACACAGCATCGTGCACGGCACCCAGAGCCGTTCTGCCCACCCGGCCTCATCCGCTGTGCGGCTCCAGCTCCTAAGCAGCGAGGGGGACACAACGCCCATGGGAAGCCACTCACTGCCCCCATCCCTCCAGCCCTGAGAGCTTTGAGTAAAGATCCAGGACATTTTATGTGCTAATTCCACCTGCAAGTTGACTTCGCAACCGAGGGTTGCCAGCAGCAGGTGGAGTGAGATGGTTTCCTGGGACAAGCAGATACCCGGGAGGAGCAGCACTTTCTGAAAGCCCCTTTCTGAGCTGCTCCTGAACCAGGAGCTTTGCTAAATCAAGCTGCAGACCGTGCAGAACAGGTCAGCAGGAGTTCACCATCGCTGGAGGGCTCTACACCAGCCCCATGCAGGAGGCTGTGATGCTCCCGAGCTCGCAAATGCGCTGCGAGGGGAAAGGGCTGTGCGGTCGTGCTGAGCCGTTACCTCCCCATTCCCAGAAGCCCGAACAAAGGGCACAGTGTGCTCGGCCGCAAAAAGCTTTTCCTGAAGTTTATGTGCAGCTAAAAATACCTTGAGCAAGTCATTAGGCAGCAGCGGCAGCTGGATTAGCAGGGTTCTGCTGCGGAGCCGTACCTGCAGCAGCCCTTCCTCCGATAGGAGCCAAGCCAGCAGAGAGTGGCCGCCCCCGCACGGCCTTTGGAAACATCCTCCCTGAAAATTCCTGGAGGGAAAGGAGCTGCTGCCCCAGACAGCCTGGAAAACAAACCAGGACAGCAGGAGCGGCAACAACATGCTAATGGCATGGAAGAGCTGTGCGAAGTGGAGAGTGACCTTGGAGATTTCCCTGAATCCGGCAGAGATTTGTCTGGAAGCAAACGGACTCTCCTGCTCACGGCTCAGCCGCTCCCCACCGCTCCACACTGGGACAGGGGGGTGTTTGCTGGTACCAGTGGACGTGGAGGAGGCCCCGGAAGACCCATCAAGGACAGAAAGGAAATGCCTTGATCCCAAGGGCTGATGATGAGCCCTCTGCCAGGTCCCTGGGGGGTAACCTGGTGACACAGCCAGGCCCAGGTGGGGCTCCCCTGGGTGATCAGACCCCATAAATCATCCCCGGTGACGGGAGCGCAGCCCCGAGCCCAGCCCTGCATGACACACCAGACCTCAGAGCTGCAGCACCATCCCGCAGCACGGGGCCATCTGTGGCCACACTGATGTGCAGTGGAGGGGCAGGAATTAGTGGGTTTCCCATGCAAAGCCTGAGCTGACCCTACCCCTGAGCCCACCCTGCCGCTGGATGCGCCTCTCCCTCCTCGCAGATCTTTGATCCGTGAAGGTTTCCCCGCGCTCACTGCAAACCAGCAACGCCACAGCACGACCACACGGGAAAACATGACACTGCGGTGACCGTGTGGGGGTGAAGTGACCACACATCCGTATTTACATTGCTAAACGAGCGATCCAAGTTGAGATTACTCTGCCACAGCTTGGATGCTGAAAGGCTTTGGACTCTTCTCAGTGCAGCTTCCCCAGCCGGCGCTGCCAGGTCCCTGCCCAGGCGGAGCTAGCAGCCAGAGGAAGCCACCAGCCCTCCAAAGCTGTCACCCCCTCCAAGAACAAGGGGAAGCTGCAAGCCCACACCCTGCGTGGCCAGCACAGGCACAGGGTGACCCAGCAGCCAGCCCAGGGCCGGGAAAGGTCCTCTGGCAGCCTCTGCCCCAGCAGGAGAGCAGGGCAGGGCTGGGTTCAGGAGGAGACAACCAGCCACGCAGGAATAAGGTCCTACCTACTGCATCCTGCCTGGGCTTCCCAGGGCTGTTCTGCAGCTTCTTGGGCTAGTGGTCCATGCAAACAGGTTGGTCTTACAGTACTGGTGCGGCTGGACCTCCCTGGGCTGCACGTTCAAACCAGTGCCACCGCAGGAACATCTGCCAAATGCCTCCTCCCAGCCTGGCTCCCCCAGCCCCAGCGTCTCCATCCCCGGGGAGCTGGAAGCCACAGGCAGTCATGGCTGTCTCGCCAGGAGGAAAAGCCAGGACACTCCAGGTCAGTGCCAGAGGAGGAGAAGCCAGAAGAGGGTTGGGAGATGCCTTGGTCACGGATGCACAAACACGACAGACTCGGCCGAGCCTTATTACTCAACCCCATGAAATCTCACGCTCCGGTGCTCTGGGAGAGACAGCCCAGACGTCTGAGCACACAGCTCAGGGCCAGGAAATGGCACTGTGTGGTACAACACACACCTCTGCCTCGCCAGGCTTCGGCCATGGCTAGACAGGAGCAAAAAAGCTTAATATTGTGTGTATTGCTCCCTCCATCCCCCAAAGAGGAAGGTGCTATTTGCTCCATAGCCACAGCCAGCAGGTCAAGGGAGGTCATCCTCCCCCTCTGCTCTGCCCTGGTGGGGCCACATCTGAAGACTGGGTCCAGTTCTGGGCTCCCCAGTTCAAGAAGGACAGGGAACTGCTGGAGAGGGTACAGCAGACAGCTACGAAGATGATGAGGGGACTAGAACATCTCTCTGATGAGGAAAGGCTGAGGGACTTGGGTCTTTTTAGTCTGGAGAAGAGAAGACTGAGGGGGGATCTGATCAACGCCTATAAATACTTAAAGGGTGGGTGTCAGGAGGATGGGGCTGGGCTTTTTTCAGTGGTGCCCAGTGACAGGACAAGAGGTGACGGCCACAGACTGGAACATAGGAAGTTCCATCAAAACATGAGGAGGAACTTCTTTCCTGTGAGGGTGGCAGAGCCCTGGAAGAGGCTGCCCAGAGAGGTGGTGGAACCTCCTTCTCTGGAGACATTCAAACCCGCCTGGACACGTTCCTGTGCAACCTGCTCTGGGTGACCCTTGCTCTGGCAGGAGGTTGGACTAGATGATCTCCAGAGGTCTCTTCCAACCCCTGTAATTCAGTAGTTCTGTAGCTAGGGGCCTGGAAGGTGTCCCTGCACCCAAGAACGGGACCAGGGGAGCGGCCGAAATGGGGCTCCTGCCCCGACCCCCAGCTATCCCGGCCCGTACTTGCCAAGCAGACGGCAGGGGCTCTGCTCCCTCCTGCTGTGTTCGCAGATGCTGCTGCTCTAGAGCAGGAACAAGCTGCGCCTTTGGAGTACACGTATTTTTTGGTTCTTCTAATAGAGGAACAGCAGGCTGGGCCATATGGCAATTTCTCTCTGGCTACTTAACGAGTGATGCATTAACCGCGCTGGCCAAATCATGTAGTACGGAACGGTACCTGGTGCCTGCTGGTCCCCCTGCCATCGCTTGTAGCAAAAGTCTTCCTGCTGCCTAAAATCAGCCCTCCCACTCCCCTGGGGAAGGCGAGCTCCTCCAAAGGTGCTGAGTTAGGCTGATACCAGTGTTGCCAATGCACAGCGGGGGTACCCTCCTCTCGAGGGGCTCCAGGCAGAGAGCAGGAAAGCAGCACGAACGTGTTTTGCACTTTTGGGTGGAAAAACAGCCGGAGTAATCGTCACCCTCGCTGCCATCCTGACAGCCAGCACCCTGCCCTCCTGTCCCTCCTCACCCACCTTTGCAGCCCGGAAAATCGAATATTAGACATAAGGAAGAAGGTCAGAGCTCCTCCAGCTCGCAGGAGGCTGTATCAGAGCCGTCAGATGGGAAGCATTGATTTTGCCTGTGTCAGGACGCTGCAGGCGGTGCCAGCCCATCGCAGCTTTAGCGTTGAGGACTCCAATTCAGTCTCTGGTGGATGAAGCTAATACATGGGATTACAAACTGCAACAAAATGAGGGGAAACGCACACATTTGCTCTTGCCATCCCTGCAGCAGACACAGGTGCCTCAGTGGGAGCAGCCAAAGAGTGACCAAACAGGCCAAAGAGTGACCTGCCAGCCAGACCTGCCGGGGAAAGATTGGGTGTTTAGGTTAATTTTGCTTGAACAAGAGCTTTTGGGCTACCAAGCATCACTTGAGCTGAGCAGAGCTGCCACAGGGCACCGAGGAGCACAGTCCCCAGCAGGCTCCAAGCTCCCGTTCAAAGCAGCAACTCGCTCTGGCTGGGTTGGCACACACGCAGACACACAGCAGGAACAGCCTCCAGTGCTCCGACAGGGTTAATGCTGCTGGGATAAACCTTTCTGTAACACGGGAGGTACGACGAGAGGAAGAAAACACACCAGAAAGCTCAGCACAGAGGCCAGGGTAAAGGCTCCACTGCCTGTAAATCTCCATGTCAGCATTTTTCAGTGACATTTTCAACGAATTAGCAGGACCTGGCGGTACGGCAATGCTGCAAAAAACCTCCGAGGATTAACAGTGATCTTTTGAGGCAAGAAACCGGAAAGTGCTGAGGAAGCTGCTGTGACCCGAGGCAACTGCAGCTCCTTCCACGTGGTTTTCCTGGGCTGAACCTGCAGTTACTGCTTCTGAATCCAGCAGCACAGTGTGGCCAGGAGCTGGCACCAGCACATCCTTAATGGCTCATCGTGGCCCGCGGGCACCCTCCTGCTCTCACCTGGGGTGGGGCCATCCAGGAGCATCACCCGCTGCTTCCACTGCCTCCTGCTCCACAGAGATTCCTGAGCACAGAGCAAGAAACCAAAGCCTCTCAACGCCTGCTTAGTCCAGTCACCAAGCTTTAAATTCAGCTGCGAGGCAGGATCGTCACCCTGTGCCGCCTGTTGGCCGTGAAGGTGTTGTGCCAAGCCAGCAGAGAGCCACCCCAGGGGAGAGGTGATGCACAGCTGCCCCTTCTTAGCTCTTTGTACAAGAAATCTGCCAGCAAAGGAAGCACGTGGAACAGCCAGGAATTTCCCTGCAGTGCCTTCTAGCTTGCTAACAAGCTGCCAAAAGTAAGGTCAGCTGGAAATTACAGCCAGCTCCCTGCACGGGTTCAACTCAGGTACAAGTAGGATTTAAAGGGGAAAAAAAAAAAAAAGAAAAAGGTCTATCTCTGCATCCACAACCCCTCCACGGCGCGAGAGCTGCGTGTGCAGTCGGAGATACAGGGTCTCCAAAGGAAACAGCCCCACGTGGGTACAGACACGCAATGGACCTGCTCCTCTGCGGCTGAATAAGGGCAGAGCGGCAGCAGGGGAGGGGGAGCGGCCCCCGCAGGGCTGAATTACTCCATTATATCGGAGCAAGAGAAGCCTCTCTCTCTGGGAGAGCGGTGGGTACCCACGGTGCTATTTTGTGCCCACTGCAACTGGTGGTGGTGATCTCCTGCACCGACAGACACCTAGAGAAACCCAACGCGAGGTTCTTCCCACCCCTATTGCGTTTCTTTACAAAAAGAGGACCCAAGAAAAAAAAAAAAAACAGCACCAGGGAGCAAGCGTCCAAGTCAAACCCAGGCCAAGTGGGAAAAGCAAATCCTGCCTCAGAAGGGAAAACACACCTCCCCCCAGAGCCACCCGTGGGCTGAGGGACCTCCCCGGCACCACGCTGTGTCCTCCAGTGAACAGAGGGGCGAGGGGCTCTGGACCAGTCGGTACCGTCAGTGCTTCCCAGCAGCTTTTATGTAAAGAGCCCGAGTTCATTAAGCCCCTGGCCTGTGTGTTATTGCCAGGGCTACAGCACAGACCCTGCGCGATCCCCCCAGCAGCTCACGGGTGCCCGCTGCCCCCCACCTTGCTGCTCACCCCCAGCGAGAGGTTTTCCCAGGGCACAGATGCTGCACTGCTCGAGCAGGGACAAACACCGCACCAGGACAAACGCCAGCAGGGTCCTCTGCAACAAAAATCACCGGTCACCAACCTGCGGACGCTCCAGTGGCACGGCTGAGCCCTCCGCAACCCCCGCGCTGCCCCAAGGCAGGATGAGAAGGGAAATTAAGGATGAGGCCAGTGCCTTCAACAAGTGCCTTACATTGCAAAGCGGGTCCCTAGGTTATTTCAGGGCCTGCTTCCTTTCTCACATAACGTACACCCTTAAAAAAAAATAATATGAAAATCAGTGTGTAATAGAAGCGACAGCTGATGCTACAGAGGACGAGCTGCCCCCACACTTATTTCAGTACAAAGGTGTGTGGGTGGAGAAGTGCGGAGTCAGAGTCGCTCTTAGATGCTTAAAGAGCAATCTGAACCACGATGGTTTTGCAAACCTCCTCTCCCCTTCCCCCTACGTGTCCTCAAAAAGCACGGTGGGTTGTTTTTTCAAGTTACTGCTCAGGATGTGGGAAGGGAGAGAGTGAGGCGGGTTGTTTTGCAGGCTGAGCCTGCCTCTCTGCGCCATCCCCGCAGGTGCCACCACCGCTGTGGCACCGGTGGAGCATAAGCTGTCATCAGGGACAGGTGAGAGGACACCTGGGGTCCTCTCTCAACCCCAGGTATGGGGCTGGATGAGCCCTCTGCAAGAGCGCTGGGGATGGTGCCCACGGGGAGCCTGGCATCACCCTCTGCTGCAGGACCCAGCCTGGCTGCCAGGTCCCCCCCGGCAGGGACACCCCGCTCCCCCTTGCTTTGATTTTCTTAATGCACAGGTTCAAAAAGGAGCAGTAAGGTGGGGACGCAGGAGCACAAGAGCCCTCTGAGGAAGAATCAAATTCCTCCTCTTCCTCCATTTGTTTTCCATTTGTGCTGCCGGGAGGTAACATCCCCCTTCATGGGTAAGATGCTCTCGCAGCACCCCAGAAAGGCAGCCCCCCTACCCCACGAGCCTCCCCAGCCCCTGCCCTCCCTCCTGCTCTTTGCTTTTCAGAGCGCGAGAAGGAAGGGTGGGCACAGCCAGCCCTCACCCGAGGGAACAGGCACGTATTCACCCCGGGGAGGGCGGGGGTCTGCATGGTTTTACTGCAGTGGGCATGGGACAGTCGTGCCACGTGTGTATTTGTGCGCAGCCGCAGTAACCTCTGCTCGTGGTGCTCACTGCCTTTCGCCTGCGGTTGCCCAGCGCTGGCCACAAAAGGAGTCACCAGCTGGTGGCCAGGCTGGCTCCACACTCCTTGGGGTGTCCTTGCTTGGGAACGCTTCCAGCTCCCTGAACTCACCCGCACCCTGGGCTCCTGTTGTCACCCGTGGGAGAGCATGGCCCAGCTCAACACCCCATGCCCCAACAGCGTAACCCTGCCTCAGTTTCCCCTCCCAGCCGGGTGTCAGACCTGCATGGAGGCACCCCGGGGAGCACCCATGAGCACCGGCTGTGCTTTCCCAGAGGCAGCTGCCCCCCAAACCGCTCTGCTGCCAGGCATGGGAGCAGCCCATCCCTGCCAAACACTCTTGGCCAGAGTCGTGGGGAAAGGGGACGCCTCTGCTTTGAGCAGAGCAGGCACCCAGGGGCAGTCCGTCCATCCGAAGCTCCTTCATATTCTGTTCAGGAAAGGCCGGAGCAGCTGAGAGCTATTCCTGGGGAGCCTAAAAATGCCGTGGCTGAGTCAGCGCCGAGGCCCTGCCCTGCTGCCCGTGTCCACAAGGCCACTGCAGGACTCCCCTGGCAAACCCCAGCCTCGTCGCAGGGCTGTGCTGTGCCAGGATGCCACGAGGCCAACAGACAGACAGACAGACAGGCAGGCAGAGCCAGGCACGCGTGAAGGCAGAGTCACGGAGGAGCAGCCCAGCTTCCCCGCCGCTCCGCCGGCCAGGACATGCATCAATGTCACGGCGAGGGCTGCGACAGCAGGCAGTTATCTCGCTTCCCCGCGCTGCAGGCTGGAGCGGTGCCAGCCCCCAGGGCTTTTGTTCCCGTATCCGCACAGCAACTGCCCTTCCAAAGCTGTCTCTGGTGGGGGACTGGTCCAAAGGCAGCATCGACACTGCCCTCTCCCACCCACGTCCCATCGCTCGCTCCCCTGGGGCACAGGAAGACGGGTATGGGACAAACATGGCAAGTCCAGGCTGTAACCCCTGAGCTTGCACCAGCCGTACAAAAAGTGGATGCCCCAGGAGCGCTGTCCTGGGCTTCCATCCCAGGCACAGGGACTGCCCGCCCTCTCCGTACCTGCTTCCCGGCAGCTGGGAGCTCCCAGCGGTTGTGTCCGCTTTGACACGAAAGGCAGAAGAGCACAGGTCAGTGGCTGTAAGTACCTGGCACACTGCTCCAGACAGATTGCTGGCAGTCGGGACCAGGCTTGTCCCCGTAATTGCACTGTAGCTTTGCAAGACAGGACAGTACCGACGCTACAACACATCAGCTTTTGAGCGCAGGACTCTACAGGGACAGATTTTCCCTTCAATTCATTACATCTCTGATAAATCATGCACTACCACTTCTTGCCTCGCTTGCCCGGAGCTGCGGTGGCTCTGGAAGACTTCAGCTGGCCCGTTTTGTCCCCATCACACCCCCGGCATGCTGCTGGGCAACTGCCAGCTCCGTCACCGGCTCCAGTCCCCAGCCAACAGCCACCCCAGGCACCCGCCAGCAGAGTCTGCAATACCAGCGGTTTGACAGCAGCACTGCACTGGGAGATACACAGGAGTCTGGGCCCCAGAAAATGAAGAGCCAAAAGATTAGGGCTTTCCATGAACAGTTTAAGAGCTGGGAATACCAAATTTTGGCCATCTTTGGAATTCAGGCCTCCAAAGGGAACACAGAGTCATGATACAACACACAAAGGGACACAGAGTCATGATAGCGCGTAGTCATCAATGCATTTTCCTTCTATTCTTCCCCAGTCCACACTGGTCCTAATTGTCAAGGGGATGGCTCCCAAGGGCAACCTCACAAGAGCCAACCACCAAAGCGGCTATCAAAACCTCCCAGAGGCCACAAAACCAACAGACAGTACACCCACCTCTTCCCACTCCTGCCTCCTGGCTGGCTTTTACTCGGCTTTACCAGGACAGAACCAACCACAATATCACAGCTCTCCCTCGAATCATTAAATATGAGAAACAAAAGTTGGAAGGTGCCTTTTTCAGCGTAGTTGCAGGTTTAGACCTCTGCAGAAGCCCACAAATGTTTGCAGCCTCCAGCTCCCAGCTCACCTAAGCTCAATAAATGCAGCACCTTAAAAAGCCTCTGGGATTTTGCTGCCCTGACATTCCCAGCTGGGCTCTCTGGCCACACTCAGCGCCACATCCAAAATCAGGCAGGAACATTTCTCACTGCCCTCCCAGGCAGTTTACCTCCAACTGCAGCCCCTGGGCTACGAGCCAAGCCAAGGGGCGAGCCAGCCAGCTGTCTCCCTTCTCCAGGACCTGAGAGCAAGCAGCGCTCTCTCCAGTCGCTGCGAGGATGAGGTCAGTCTCCCCTCGATGCTGAAAGCTCTGCTTGAAAAAAAATAGCTGAGCAAGCAGAAACTGCCACTTCAGTTTTACCCGTTTCCTGTTATTAGATAAAACAGCACCGGGGAGCTGAGCTCCCGCCAGCCTGGGCTTTTGCCACGTTCCAGTTCCCGCTACAGCCACCACCTTCAGCAGGTGAACACTGGCATGTCTTGATTTCAACAGGAGCCAGGGCGCAGCATGCATTATTTGTGGCGAGGCTGACCTATTTAACAGCAGAAAGACAGCATTCATTTGAGCCCAGATCCCCAGAGGCTGCTGGTGTCGCTTTACCCCATGGGATAATACAACCCTGTCGCTATCTCTGGGCATCTGGGCCGGCTGGGGGTGTGTGCTGGTAACCGTCCCAGGCTGTTCCTCTCGGAGGACAAGCGACACCTCCACATCCCTGTGGGTTGAAACTGCTCCTGGCCTGCAGCTGCCTTCAATTGACCAGCTTTGATCAGTGTTTTGCGACCGCCAGAGACAACACACAGAGGAAACGGAACAGGGTGAACCCGCAGGGTCTTGAAACAGCAGAGACATCGCTGCTGGCAGCCCCGTTCGAGGTCGATCAGGGCCAGAGGATATGCAAGCACTGTTTGTGGTGTGGCTGCCAAGTTCTGCAGCTACTCAGGAGGCCTCTCTGCACAGCTCCTTCTAAGCTCTTGTAGTCTCTAAACTTGGCTCCCCATCCTCTGTTGCACAGGCCAAGGCAGGGGTATTTCACACTGAGAAGATGCTGAAGCCCTGGGGATACATTCCTGTTGACCATCTCAGAATCACCCATCTCTCTCCCAGCAAGAAACAGCACGGTCACAGGCCTCCACCATGTCCTTGTGGACCTTACCTTTGTCTGCCAGAGACAGCGTGCTGTTGAAGTACTGCTCCTCCACAGTCCACGCCGTGTCATTGATCTTGTTAGACACCCCGCAGGATCCAAGGCAGCTCACCTTGATGGCTGTTAAGGGAAAGCACACACGTAAGCACTGGGAGAAGGTGAAACCTCATGTCCAGACTTACTTCAAATACTGTATGCGGAGCTGTGCGGGAACGGTGCCTCGTGAAAACGCACGCAGGGTAGAAAAATGGAGGCGAGAATCAGGTCACACACACTTTCATTTCAGAAGCATGTTGTCCCCTTAATCTCTGCGCTGTTGCACACTCTCTGCTTCCCCAGTGCTATTCCCGGCTGTTACCACCACTGAAGTCCTTGTGCTGGCCGCCTCGGACTGTAAAAGCCCTTAACAGCAGTGATTTCAGCCCCCCGAGTGGTAAACCCTCTCTAGATTTCTCTCAAATGAAGCAATATCCCCTCCCAAGAAATGCATCAGCCCCTGCACTCAGGCTGACAGCACACACCTTTGTGGCAGTGATGCTCAGGTGTCCTTATCTGGACAGGGATGAGGGGCAGAGGGCTCTGCTGCCTCCCACTCCACAAGGAATTGGGGATCCCACCAACCCTGGAGGGAGAGACGCATTCGGCACCAGCCCATCACCCAACAAGGGTTTATAGCCCAACAAGGTGTATAGCCCTCCCCACAGCAGCAGCAAAGACCTGGATGCCCCAGTGCAGCATGAACAAGCCCAAGTGCTTCAAGTTCTTGGGGTGACTTTCCCAAGGTGAAGCACAAACATGGCTCAAATGACTCTCCTTGCTTTGGGAAGGTCAGATGGTATCTCAGATGTAGCTTTGCTGTGAGCCTTGTGTCTCTAACAGGAGGAGGAACCCACTCGCTTGAAGTGGCGTCTGGCTGCTGAGAAGCAACGTGCTTATCAAGGTGATGGGAGGTCCCGATGCAGGACAAGTGCGAATGCGCAGAGTGGCTTTCAGAAGGGCTACGTGGCTTTCAGAAGATTTACCCACAAGACGTTTTCAGTTAGTCTTGGCCGATTCACAGCAGACTGAAATCGAGCCCTGATGTCGACACTTGGACCACAGAGACAGACAAACGTGACAGACCAGCCTTGTTGCACAGCAGGAGGTGATCTGCGGTGCTACCCCCACAAGGGAGGATGCAGGCAGACCTGCCGTAGCACAAACTGGGCCTTCAGGGTTGTTCCAGCTTCACATCTTGGTTCTCACCAGGTTTTGCAACAGCTTTAATGGATCCCACAGAACTCCCTCACTGAATTTGTCAGGTGAATAGTTCTGCTGGCTGGAAGGTGGCAGGAGCTACCAGAGTCTTTTCCTATTTCACCCAATTTGCATTGGCTTAAGAGCTCTCCCCTTCCCTGGTCCATACTGACCTCCACATCTCTACCCCCCTGCCCAAACACAATCAGCAAGTGATGCTGCTTGCACTGACCTCAAACAGCTCTCCAGAGCACCTGCCTGGTCAGTGGAACCACGGCCTCCACGCTGACTCGAGACAGGGTGGAAAGAAACCCAAACCCAGCCCTCTCTGCAGGGGGAATGCAGAGTTCTTACCCCAGCCCCCTTACCTATGTGCATGCAGGTGGAATGGGCTCCTCGGGGTTTAAAGTCTACTAACCCCACCACAAAGAATGGCCTCTCCCCATCAGATCTGCTGCAGTTCAGCCTGATCATGATTTTGAACACCAAGGCCCATCCAAGTGCTGTTTCATACTCAAGGGCAAGGAATAAGCAGCTCCAGATGCCAACTCTCATTAAGCAAACATCAATATAGCAGCGGGGCTGACACACTGACCCGCTCGTTTGTGTCTGCGACGTGCATCAGCGCTTCCAAGCTGATGAACAGGATGAGCGTGGCCTGTGATGGGACCTGACCCCACCACAGCACAACTGGTCTGAGCTGGCACAGGTCCCCTCCCCAAGCAAACCATGACACCGAACCCCCCTGCACACCCCCAGCTGGCCTCCAATCCATCCAATCCAAACCACGTAGAGGTTTCAGCATCAGAAGGAGCAGGGAGCAGTTTTAGCAGGGCGGCATCCTGCGTACCCAGGTGTTGGTACTAGCTTTCTTGCTCCCACCTTGGACCTGATGGTTGGACTCCATGATCTTAAAGGTCCCTTCCAACCTTGACAATTCCATGATTCTATGACACACCGCCATGTCTCTGGGCTCACAACGAGCCTGCCCTGTTCTGAGTTGGCCCAGATAATGTAGATGGCAGGAGTCAAATCAAGCCCAGGCTCAAATGCTCCACTCCCACATTTTCACACAGGAGACGCGAGCAAGAAAAGCTCAACCAAGAACTGGAGAACATTCACATCCTTCAGGAGCAACAGCCCCTGAACAGGCTCCCCCTCAGCCTCCCTTTGCCACAGAAGTTTATAGATCACCACCATCTGTTGCAACACCCAGATAAGGGGATGATGGTCTTGAATTCAAGCCCGCTTGCTGCATTGCAGCGCTGAGACACTCCAGTTCCTGGGAGGCGGGTGGGTGGGCATCTTCAGGCACATACACATTATGGCCCATCTCCCTTCCCGCAGGAGACAAGAGGCTCAGCAACCAAAGGCAGTGGGTTTGCAGCCTGACGCTCAGAGCCAGCCCTCGGCTGGGGGTCCCCGCTGCGATGGTGAACCCCCCTCTAACCCACCATTAGAGGTGAAGGCAGTATCTAAAAGTCTCACTGCAGCTCGCTAATGAGTTCTCAATCACAGGCACATGAGCTGTCAGCTCCAAGGCTTCCCAATTAACCACCGACATCCCAGAGCGGTGTGGCTGCAGCCAGCCTGTGCCTACAGAGGAGGGACAGCTCCTGGATGCAGAACTCCGCTGCTCATGGGCATCCCAGTCCAGCGTCCCCACTGAGGACAGCCCTCTCCAGCCACATTCCTGAGCCCCACGTATCCTGGGGCTGCCCTTCCAGGTGCGTGAGGGCAACTGAAAGGGCAGAAAGCGACATTTCAAGCCAAAAAGCTTGAAGGCAATTTCACAGCAGTGGAGAAACTCCCTCTCCCATCCTCTACACTCTCCACAGCTGCCAGCATACTGTCACAAGGCACACCGAGTCACCAGATGTGAGGCAGTTCAAGCAGCAAAGGATTTTTTTATGGAGCATCTTCTCCAAACCTCCGCCAGAAACACAAGCACCTCCCATGTCAGTAGGGGAGAATGGGACAGAGCCCCAAGCAGACACGCTGCCCCATGGCTGGGAGCGGGGCTGTGACTGGATATGGGGATGGCACGTCCCAGCTCATCCCCCAGGCTCCTGGAGGAACCGGCAGATCCCCAGGCTCTCACAGGGTGGGCGATGCTGGGGGCAGCAGGTCCAGAAGAGCCCGAGAGCCCCCCCATTTCATCCCCACAGCCTGGGCAGCTGCTTGGGGGGATCCAGGAGGTTTCGGAGCTGCCTGGTTCAACAGGTCAAGCCATTCATTTTGTTCTTAACCAGGTTTTGGAGCAGCCAACTGTGAAATCAGCCTCTCCAGGAGCATCCCATGGACAGAAGAAGATACTGGGGACTTGCCCACATGTGGTAGGAGGGACAGGGGGCAGGTGGCAGGCGTAACTCAGGCACGTGGCACTGGGGGCAGCTGCAAGCTAAAATCAGCGTTGGTGGGACAGGTCTAGCAAACTGGCACCATCAGGGCTGTGCAACTGGAGCCACCTGAGGTGCAAAGCTCGTCAGCCTGGCTGTTGGGAAGCGAAATGCACAGTCTGAGCCTTTCCAAGGAAATCTCAGTGCCAAGCTGCAGATAGAGCAAAGAAGGAAACTTTCTACATCAGAACAGGCCAGTTCCAGTTATTAGAAACCCATTAAAAATGCTTCTGGAATCCAGTGCTACCAGTGGCCCCAGTTACCACAATCCTGCTCCCTGTTTACCCAGCCTGTTCTGAATAAATACAGAAAAAAAAAAAACAGTCAAAAAATCATAACTGAAGTGGAAGGCAAAGAGCAGCAAGCAGAGAAGAGCCGAATTACAAAGCCACGCAGAAGACAAGAGCCCTTCACCTCTGCAGTCCCCTGAGGACCGAGGGAAGCTCTGCATCCAGCCAGACACATCTTTAGCAATGCGCTACAGCACACGCCAAACGCTGGAAATAAAAGGAGACAGCTCAGCCCTATCCATCTCTGCACGAAGTAAAAATAGAGATGCCAGGAGCTGGGCACGTCTGCCTTCTTCCAAGGTGATTTAAGGAGAGCAGCCGTAGACTTCAAATTACTTTTTCTTGTCACCCAGTGAGGTGTCCTCCTCCTTGGAGCTGGCGCTGCAACTCGGGCAAGAGGAAAGCAGAGGGCACGTATCCCCCTGCCCTGCCAGCAGCAGGTTGTATGTGCACATCCCTACTTCCAAAATCCAGTCATGGCTGGGCAAGCAGAGAGTCAGCAGCCACCGTGCACTGAGCAGCAGGGCCAGCCCCAGTCCCAAGTGACCCCTCCGGCTTCAAGTCCCATCTATGTCACACACCCACTGCAACAGGTACAGAATCAGAGAATGGTTTGGGTTGGAAGGGACCTTATCATCGAGTTCCAAACCCCCTGCCCTGGGCAGGGACACCTCCCACC
Organism: Numenius arquata; assembly: GCF_964106895.1. Taxonomy (NCBI): domain Eukaryota; kingdom Metazoa; phylum Chordata; class Aves; order Charadriiformes; family Scolopacidae; genus Numenius; species Numenius arquata. The sequence continues at coordinate 1,957,057 of NC_133594.1, read as the reverse complement.
ACACCAGGTTGATCAAAGTCCCCTCCAACCTGGCCTTGAACCCCTCCAGGGATGGGGCAGCCACAGCTTCTCTGGGCAACCTGGGCCAGGGTCTCACCACCCTCACAGCAAAGAATCTCCTCCTGAGATCTCATCTCAATCTCCCCTCTTTCAGTTTAAAACCCTTTCCCCTCATCCTATGGCTCCCCTCCCTGATCCACAGTCCCTCCCCGGCTTTCCTGGAGCCCCTTCATGGACTGGAAGGGGCTCTAAGGTCTCCCTGGAGCCTTCTCTTCTCCAGGCTGTTCAGCCTTCAACCCCCCCAACTCTCTCAGCCTGTGCTCACAGCAGAGGGGCTCCAACCCTCGGAGCATCTCCGTGGTCTCCTCCAGCCCCGTTCCAACAGGTTCATGTCTGGGCCGGTACGGGCAACAGGCAGCGGCGGGGGAAGGAGATGCCAACAGGCTGGTTGGTTTGGGTTTTCTGGGGTGCGGAGGGGAAACAACAAAAAGCTACAACAGTCAGGGGTGGCAGCTGTGACATCTGGCAGTGGCTAACGCAGGACAAATGGACTGTCCCGTCATTCTCCTTGCTCTGCACAGACGGAGGGAGAGCCGACGACTGAGCTCTGACCCGGCACTTACAAACAGCCCTGGGTTTTTGCCAGCTGAAGCCAACCCGAGTCAGCACGTGGGCTCGGCTGTGTCTGTCGGACACGGAGGGTACAGCCGTCCCTGCTGCGGGGAAGGGGCTACCTGGCCCTGCGACCGTGGGAGGAGATGGATGGCAAAGCCACCCCGGGTGTCTGCATTGACCGCACACAGCAGAAGGGACGAGGACACCCATTCGTAATGGGATCAGAGGGTACCCTTTGGAAAACTTGTGCCCACCTGGATCCAGATAATGGGGGAGAAAGTGCTGTGGGAGATGAGCGAGTCTGCATCAGATAAGTCTTCATTTCATGGAAGCCAGAGCCCCCTTTCCTCATCCTTCTCCATCAGAGCCGCGGCAGGCAGCTATCACCACCTTTTAATTAGATTCCCTCCAGTTGCTTTCTGTATGCACTGAGAGTCTCCTGTGGGCTGGGAACGAGCCACCTCCCTGCCGGCCCCACAAGCCACAAGAGCCAGAAAGCCCCGGGAGAAGGGGGTGATGGATCACCCCGAGCCCCAACCTCTCCCCGACCACTGGCAGTGGGGACCTGCCCTTGACAGATCGATGGGCTGCTGCGGTGGCAGCAGGCGGCCACCTCCACACGCAGCACCACAGCTGGACTGAAACCTCTGGGTTCTAGAGACAAAAAGCACAATTTTTGGTATGCTCTGGGATTTTCTGGCCCTGTAAAGCCCCTTCCCTGGATCTGGGTGAACAAGATGGGTTTGGGGGTTACCCGCTCTCCCAGCAAAGAAGGACCCGGTGCTGGAAGGATGGAAAGCCCAGGAGTCAGCAAGGCCTGCAGACAGGGCAAGTTACTCTCAACCAGTTTACAGAGACTGGATAATTCCTAGAAAAGCTCCATGAAAAGCGGACACCGAGAAAGGTGAGACCCCGAAGAGGAGCAGGATGAGGCTTTTGTACTGATGACCTTTACACAGAAAGGCAGCGGCACAGCCCCAGACACAAAGGGCTCATGTCCTCTAAGCAGGAAGGCTGGAAGCTCACAAGACACACCGCTCCCCCGGCACCCAGCCCTCATGCACGAATATACTGAGACACTGCTAATTAAACCAACAGCTCCTAATTAATTCTCAGCTGTCCCCATCTTTCTGGGTCTATCCTGTCAGTTCTTGAGACACAAATCGTCTTGGGCATTTCACACACCAGCGAGGCAAGAGCAGAGCTTACACCGAGCGCTGGAGGCAGCAGTGGGTTTGGCACAGGGTTAACGATTTTTCTGGGGAGGTTTTTATCTTCTTCCTTCCCTAGAGCCCAGCACAGGGGCAGGAAGGGGGTTCGGCCTCTAACGTGGAAGGAGTTGTCTAAAAAAGTAGTTCCTGCTTTCCATCTCAACTCAAACCCAAGCCCGTAGCCGGGCCCCAGGAAGTCACTTGTCTGGAGCTGAGACACATCAAGCAGCATCTCCCACACCACCAGTGGCCCCCAGGACACCAAGGACTTGCTGCTCCTCCCCGTGACCCAGGGGGACATCCCAACCCCCAAAACATTGAGCAGCATCTCCCACACCACCTCCAGAACATCAAGGACTCACTGCTGCTCCCTGTGACCCGGGGGGACATCCCACCTCCTGACACATGGCGAGTAGCATCTCCCACACTACCAGTGGCCTCCAGGACTCCAAGGACTCACTGCTGCTCCCCGTGACCCAGGGGGACATCCCACCTCCTGCACCCTGCCAGCCCATCGCACAAGTCACAGCCAATACAGCTCTCTCCTCCAAGACCTCGGACAGGCTCCAAGCAAAACACTGAGTCGTTGCCACAGTTTGACCCATCTTTGTCCCCACGGGCAATGCTCTTGCCACGGCACAAGCCCAGCTGGCACTCAGGGCCACCCTGCAGCCCCCTCGCAGCGGCACAAGCTTTAGCCACGTTGGTCTCCAGAAGCCAGATCTGCTGCTCAGCTGTTCCTCCCCCAGGCTGGCACTTGCCCTCTGTGCCCTGCAAGAGGCTGAACCAGCCAAATCACAGCAGTGGAAGGGACAGTCCCTCCCTTCCTGGCCCTGACCTTTCGGTGAGCTGATTTCCAAGACAGCAGAGCCAGCCCAAACTCAGAAAAACCTACCCTGAGGGCCAAGAAGTGCCCGTTCTCCCCGGCTGTAGCAACAGGGCTGTATTTGCCTCCCGTCAGGCAAAGGCAGGAGGACCCAGCTGGGTCTCCCACACAACCTCCAGGAAGCCCAGACCCAACCAAGGCAGCTGCAGGAAAGCTGGACCAGCTCCCAAAAACTCCACCTGTAACAACAACGGGGGAGTGTCAGCTCTGCTACACGGGCAAAGCAACCCAGAGCCATTATTTTGGCTACACATGAGTTATTTTAGCCAGAGTCCATCCTAGGGCGAGAAGGGACACGTCCATGCAGGTAGCATCGACATACAGAATCACAGAATGGTTAGAGTCAGAAGGGACCTTAAAGATCATCTGGTTCCAACCCCCCTGCCATGGGCAGGGACACCTCCACTAGAGCAGGTTGCTCAAAGCCCCATCCAGCCTGGCCTTAAAACACTTCCAGGGATGGGGCAGCCACAACTTCCCTGGGCAACCTGTTCCAGTGCTTCACCACCCTCACAGGAAAGAATTTCTTTTTGGTATCTAATCTAAATCTCCCCTCTTCCAATTTAAAACCATTACCCATTGTCCTGTCACTACATCTCCTGACAAAGAGTCCCTCTCCGGCTCTCCTGGAGGCTCCCTTCAGATATTGGAAGGCTGCTATGAGGTCTCCCCGGAGCCTTCTCTTCTCCAGGCTGAACAACCCCAGCTCTCTCAGCCTGTCTTCATAGGGGAGGTGCTCCATCCCTCTGATCATCTTCGTGGCCCTCTGCTGGACCCGAAACAACAGGTCCACGTCCTTCCTGTGTTGAGGACTCCAAAGCTGGACACAGGACTCCAGGTGGGGTCCTCACTCTAGCAAATGCAGAAGTCTCCAAAGGGAGATCCAGCAGGCCTGTGTCTGGAGAAAAGCACAGCAGCAAATCTTCTCCAAGTCCTCTCCCAGGCAGGTCAATCCTCTCCCCTCTGAAAGCGCTTTCTTCCATCAGGTTGAGAGCAACAGGGAAACCTGCATTTCCAGCTCCTCCCTGAAACCAGGGGTCAACACACATCCCAAGGGAAGAAAGCAAACTCTCGGGCTCCTGTTTAGAACCTGTTCAAACCGAAGGCTTTTCCTCCCTCGCAGAGCTGACAGGTTTATTTATAGCATCCCGGTGTTTTATCAGCACGCTGGCTGCCCTCGGAGGAAGGGGGTCATCTCAAACATCTGGAACAAAATCCCAGGTTGAGCACATTTAACAAGCCTCTCTCCGCACACGTTGGGCTGCGGGTGGAAAACTCACCGGCAAACAAGGCCACCGGGGCTGCGGGAGGGGGACGGCCACGTGCCACAAAGTTTGTGCATTGGATTTGCCGGTTCTGCTGCCAAAGGCAACCACAGCTCCTTAGCAACAGGCACCAAACGCCGCAGCATCTGCAGGCAGGGGCCGAGCCGTGGGCTTGCACCCCATCCAGCCCTTCACCCCGATCTCTGCCACGCTGCTGCCACCACAGCCCCCTCGCTGCTCCAGAAAGGACTCCCCGAGCACGTCCTTTCTCCAAAACCGGCTCTTGCAAAAAAAGGACAAGTTACTTTGTTTTGAAGCTTCAGGGTGATGTAGGTCCCAGTCATCCAAACGGCCTGGGAAGAGAGGTGGGGAGGAACAGGGTCGCTCTGCCTTGAGACCCCACAAGGACAGAGGTGGTTGCACCCTAACGGCCAGGTCGGTGCATGGGGTCTGGCAGGGGTGTAGAGCCCCACAGCCATCAGTCCCCTTGCTGTGTCACCTACCCTGGCCTCCCCACTGGAGAAACTGGAGCCAGGCTGCCAGCCTACAGGCTTCCTGCAGCAACAGCCCGGGCTGGGACCCTCCATGGTGGCTACAGAGGATGCGGGGAAGGAGAAAAGTTGTACCTTGGACCAGTTTTAGGAGCCCAAACTCTTGCCCCATCGTAAACAGGCAACGTGACCCAGCAGAACCACTCCATGCAATGCACAGGGCAGGGGCTGGTGAAGCCAGCCCCCGGGTCCTTGTGCAAGGAGAGCAACCGAGCACCACCATAGCGTCCTGAGGGACCAGCCTCTTCCTCCCAGGCCAGGATGGCAGATGCAGAGGCCCCTGAGCGCTGGAAACAGCCAGATCAGACAGCGGTACGGGAGGCACTGAGGGAAACCAAGGATTTGGCAGGGAGAGGCAGATCTCACAGCTCACTATGGAAACCTCCATGCCAGCCGCCCACCTCAGCCGCACTGCCAGCACTCACAGCCTCCTCTCCTAACACCCATCTCCCCAAGCATCAGAGGGGAAATGCAAAGAGGCTGCAGAGGAGCAGAAGGCTGGAGGAGATAGCGGCAGCCTTTCATCTGGATCTTTAACTGCTCTGGTGTGTGAAGCCAACTTTCAGTCTCAAGAAACATCTTTCCTTTCCGCTTCTCTGGACAGAGTGTGCCTGCCCTCCTTCTAGAGCTGTGCTGGAGAGACACTTCTCTTTGCCCCGTCCACAGGAGAGCAGGCTGCACTTCTACTAGGACGGGACCAAGCTCCAGGCAGGGTTTGCAGCAAGTCTCACGCTGGCCAAGAGCAGCTCAGCTTCTTACCCAGCAGATGCCAGCAAATAACACGATCTCTGCCACTGCCTGTGCTCTCTCCTCCTCATCCTCCCTCCTGCACAGGGCTCGGTACAGCCCAGCTCCTGGGCTCAGAGCGGGTATCCCAGCCCTGCCTGCCAGCACGGGCTCCTCTGAGCAGCAGATGCTGCCAGCTCGGTGCAGAAACATCTCGTGTTTAGAATCCCGGGGAGGTCCATGCAAGGTTTACTCATGATCCCCTGAACCAGGCAGCTCCTAATTTACCGTCATCTTTCTCAGGGGATCCAGGAAACCTAAACTTGCTTTTGTGAGCCCTGGGCAACCTCAGTGTAAGCAAGCTGTGCTCTTCAAAGCAGAACAAGGCTGTGCATACATAAGCAGTCAGAGCTCTTAATCTTCAGTGTTTGGCCCCTAGAAGAGCCAGGTGGGAGGGGAATGCAAGCCCCCCATGCCCAACGTGCAGCCAGGCAAGTGGAGCAGAGCCAGCAGCTCGCCCTGGCTCACAGGAATGCTGAGGGACGCCAGCTCTCAACACGTCATCCAGCCAGGGACCACAGCCACCCTTCCTCGGGCTGAGCAGCGCTGAAACACAAGAGAGGAACCTCTTTTTTAACAGCCTGCCCAAACTGAAATAGGTTTCCACCCAGCACTTAGCACTACTTTAGGCCAAAGCAGTTAAGATATTCCCGTACACTTGACTTGGCTGTCTAAAAAAGGAAGAACTGGGCAAGAAACCCCACCACAGTCTACCACACAGCCCGGCAGGTCCCAGGAGGCATTCGCTGGGTGCTTTAAAACCAGTGAGGTCCACGCTGTAATATACTGCCCCTTTAAACTCATTGACAAACTCTTTCCCAGCAAGTGCGAACCCAGGCACCTTCTCCCACCTCACTGGCAGAAGGAGCTGGCGATTCTCCCGACACAAGGAACAGCCAGGGAAGCTGAGCTCTCTGATGTCCTGGGAACACACCTCTGTTTGCGACCACTGCCAGCCCTGCTCTGTTCTTCCCACACCCCAGAGCAGGTTTAACGAGCTCTCCCCCCCAGACAGCCCCTCTGTCCCCGCCGTGGGAGCATCACCCCCTCCACGCTGGGTGCAAAAGCCACTGCAGGCAGATAAACAGCCGACTGATCAGGTTTCTCTGCTTTCCACAAAGAGGTTGATTCACCAGAGCCTACTCCCTTTTTCAGGCTCTTTCTAAATAAAGGCTTCAAAGTGTTCTGGAAATTCATGCTTAACAGGCTTACTGTAATGCCGGAGCACAAGGGCTCTTGTGGGCCAGACTCTGCTGTGGGACTGAGTCACACACATTTTCTTCGGAGACTCTCAGATACACTTGTCCAGGAGTTAAGACTCGGACAAGCCCTGGTGCCTGATGCTCATTTTGGCAGACCCTCACTACGACCCAAAACACGGCCTGACATGGGTGGCCTGGTCTTCTCAGCAGCGGCCAGCCCTGCAGATGGAACGCAGATCTTCAGGAGAGGAGGTGATGCTCCCTCATCACCTCCTGGGGCTTCAGGGATGCTCCTGGGTATGAACTCCTCAGCAATCACTCCCTGTCCTCAGAGAAGAGCACCCACAAAGTCATCTCAGCACCTTGTCAGCCAGAAAAAGGCCTGCTTGAGGCTGGACACCCACCACCACATGCACCTGGGGCTGAAAGGGTTCAGCACAGACAGTATTGCCATAACAAGAGGTCCTGAGCAAGCCTCTGTCTCCAAGGCACTGAGGAGGACTAAAGCAGCAAGTTCAGGACTGCACGGCCATCCTGGAAACAACAGTTTTGGCGTTAGGGGTTGGAGCCCACATACCAGGAGAGAAGAATATGGAAGACAAGCAACTGTGAGTAACTCTGCACTAAGACTCTCACCCATCCTCCCGCTCCAGGCACCCGACTCACAACTCAGCGGCTAGAATTTGCTGAGACACCTCCAAGTGATTTAGCTCTGCTGCGGCTCCCAGGCACGAGCCCTGAGCCAGCTCACTTCCTCCTAACAGGGGAGGTTTCAAGCTCCTTTTCCTGAAAAGCCCTGTTTATAAGAAGTAAAGCAACCCTGCATTTAGTGACTCCTCATCTCGCCCAGGTACTGGTGCGGGCAGGGTCTCCGGTGGGGAGGCAGGAAGGCACAGTGTGGGACGGGGCGGTGGGAAACCCCAGCCGCCTCGCCTGCTCCCCGCCAAAGATTTCACACACCACGGCGAGCTCTCGAGCACCGCTTTCACATGTCTGGGTTGTCAAGAAATCCCCCTCCCCCAGCCCCAGCATCTTCGGAGAAAGCAGCCAGAATCCACTTCATTCTGCATAAGAGCTGCTCCTATGATTTCCTTTGATGCCATTCAACGCAAGCAGCTGGATTCTCTATTTATAGCACGATCATCAGTTTGGGAAAGCAACTTGTGTTCTCGTTATTATCACAGCACAAGATACATAACAAATCCCCACTATGCTCAGAGTACTACAAGTTGGTAAGTCCTCATGGTCAGGCTGGACACCTGCAGGGGTCCAAACAGACAGAAAACGAAGCATTCAGGACAGAGAGCAAAACCCCTGGACCTGACATTCAGTCCCACGGTGACGCTCCCCATCAAGAAGGCACCAAATGATACCCACATCCTGAGACATCCGCCCTGGAGATGTTGCCTTCCCAGCCAGTTTTATTCAAGTCTTATTGCAGGGAGCATTCGGGATTCAGGTGGGTTCGGGAGGGATGGATGGACACCAAGCTGCTGCAGCATCGTTACCTCTGGACTGAGCTGCTGGAACCAGAAGGACCGAGAGCACGGTCCCATCAGCAAGAACAAAGGGTTGGAAGTTATAAGCATTAGTGCTCCAGAAATGATTCACGCTTCTTGGAAACAGCCTTTTTGCTGCGGATATTTGGTAATAAAGATTAAAGGTGCACAAAGGTCAGGGTGTTTTTACACTAGGTCTCCGAATAATTCCAGACTGGTACCGGTTTACCACCCTCACCTTGTTGAGGGGGTCAAAAGCAGCATCCATCCTTACCTCAGGACACCCCCATATCTCCTCCACCGCCATCACTCAGCATCTCAGGGGCCTGAAACACCCGCAGGAGTTTGCTGTGGTTCAGATGTAACCACGTGGCACTGACCACTCTTCTGAAGGCAGTACCTGATGCTGGACAAAGCAGTGCCCGGCCACAGATCAGCATTTTCTGGTGAAAAGCCTCTATTCACAGCAAAACACCCCAGCTCACACTTGACACTGGCACCCCATCAGCTAGTTTTAATTGGCCAAAGAGAGCCGGGGGATGTGGAGTTGCTGTTTAAAAGCCATCACAAGGAGGCAGAAGCCGGCACATTGCTGTGGTCTGAAGCCATTTCACCTCCCGCGTCAGATGCTAAGCCTGACGCAGGGACTCAGAGCACACGCAGGCACAACCCTGCACGAGAGAAAAATCCGCTGACTGGCAGCAGTCCGGTCCTCTGCTCATTTTGTCCTCTCCTAAGCACTTTGCACTTCCACACCAGAGGTTTGGAGAGTGACAGATTTTTAAGAGCAGCACAAAGAGGTAATTAACTTCCACAGCAATCCCTGTCAGACTTCAGAGGTCACGGCAGTAGCCTAAAGGCTGTACCTTGGATATCTCGGCAATCAGCCCTGGAGAAAAGAGGCATCAAACCAAAACCCAGCCCCTAGTGTGCTTGCCAGGCCCTTTCAGGAGCATCTGCTGCAAGCAGGAGGAGAAAAGACTTGCCCCAATGCCTGGCAGAGCACCTTTCTCTATGCTTTGGCACAGGTCGGGTCTGCAGCAGCCTCGCAGCACAACCCAACCACCCTTCTTCTCTTGGAAGAGTCCAAGCACACCCTTCTCTGGCCGAGGATGGTCTGCGTGTCCGTCCTACTCTTCCTGGCTGCGAGAGCCTCTCACAAGACTTGGCCAAGTCCGGCGGTAGCTATGTGGCTTCTACAGATGTATTTCTTCCTCAAGGATGACTTTCAGCAACAGGTATTCCACAACATGCTACGAGCGGAGCATGCCCGTCCACGCACCCACACCTCCCTTGGCAGAGGGGCCACCACCCTCCCCGGCAGCTCCCCCTTGCCCAAACCTGCCTGCGGGGCCATGCTGAAGATGGGGAGCCGCCTCCAGAGAGGGATGTAAATCCACAGATTCCTTCCTTCCAGCCAGGGAGCCTCCCTGCTGCCTACCTGACTCCAGCCCCAAAAAGATAAGCTGCGTCTCTGCCAGCTCCGGGCTGCTCCAGGGAAGGAATAAGCGCTCACACCCCGTTTGTCACACTTGGAAGCAAATCAGACGGACAGAACTCCGCTCCACTTGTTCTCCCATTTTGTTAAACAAGAGCGGGGAGGCCGCAGCACGTCTCCTCGCCAAGGAAAGCAGCAAACATTGAGTTTTTTCAGAAGAGCACAAGCGGTGCACGGGCAGGGGGGGAGCAGCGGGGAGAGGCACGCACTGCAGCGATGAGACACACACCAATCTCGTGATTAGTTATTGACTCCAGAGGAGTCGCAGCTCTAGCAGCAAGCCAGCCAGGAGAGCAGAAATCCCTCTTTTGTTCCACAGCCTCAGACAGACTTGGCCACACAGCTCCCTGCTGTCTCACTCCAGACAATGAGAAAAGAAAGTTAATCCACTTCCCCTGCAGCAGGAGCCATCCAGCCGGCCGGGGTGATGCTGCGGAGCGATACACGAGCATTCCTGCACATCACTGCCTCATCCTGCACTCACCACCACCAGCAGATACCAGACGGCTCGAGGACATCACTGGGCACTGCCGGTACCGCCGGGGACAGTAACAGCTTTGGATCCACTCCTGCCTGCCGAACCCACTGGGTCTGTAGGTGGCCTGCAGGCACCGCGCTCCCGTGCCACACTGCACCCCGAAGCAGGGACCAGCCCTGGGGTCTCTTCCACCCTGATGACTTACAGGTGACACACGCTGCCAAGCACAGAAATGTCAAATCTGCCCTTACAGAAGACAGGCTTCCACCTCAGACTGCCAACCAGGGACAGAATCCATCCTTTCAACATCACTTTCCTAAGCAGCCCACAGCCTTTCTGCAGGACCAACATCCTCCTCCATTTCAGAGGTCAAGCGGTGCACAGGATTGTGGCCAACATGGTGTCACCTCTTTTCCCCAGGAAGGGCACGTCAGAACCACCTTACGTGTTAGCCAAACCCAAACTTCTTCCCACTGCTCTCCTAGGGAAACAGAAGTCATCTTTCAGTTTGGACATACGACTTGGGATTCGAATGACCTGCTTTTCAACCCCCTTCTTCATCACCAGCTTTCTCGGTTCTCCATATGAGAAGTAAGAATATTTACTGCATTTAAGATTAGAGAAGAAAATTATGACTTCTGCTCTGCAGAAATGGGAATTATGTACCTGGGTACTTGTAGAGCACGAGCAGACGTAGGTACTTGTGTCTGGAGCTTTGTAGGTCAAGGGAGTGAATTTAAAGTCAAGTCATCACTGAATAATAAACCTGGACAGCTAAATAACAGAGTGGAGAACAGCAAAGTGCTGAAATCTGCCCCAGAAAGCACTTGCAGCTTCTTTACTCTTAGTGACCCGGGAGAGAGGGCTGTTATTTTAACATTACACTCCTGCCCGCAAGAAGCCTCGCTAAATGGCAGGCAGCAGGACCGAAATAATCTGCACGGCTCCTGGAAGCCGCTGAGTTGAGAGGAAAGTGCTGCAGCATCCCCCAGCAGCACAAGCCTTTGTTCCAGCCCGCTCCTGCCAGCGACCGGGGCTGCCCGCCCTGCTCCCAACGAACTTACTTCCCTCCTCCCTCCCCCCAAATTACCTCCACCTCCAGCTGACCCAGCGCCAGCTTCCTGTTAAGATTAATTACTCTTTGTACACTCGTGTTTGATGATTTACCCAGTGAGCCAGGCACACAATGATTAGGAATTCGGCATTCCCATCAGCGTTCTCCCTCGAGGCTCGGAAGTTTTCGGGAAAGGACCCGCAGCCTGGCACAGCCCCCGGGGAGACGTGTGCCTCCCAAGAAGGTCTGCCTGGGTCACCAACGGCCAGGCATCATTCGTGATGGTCACTAAAGGCCAGTAGTCATTCGTGACGCTGCCGCAGGGTCAGCTGCAGAAGACGTGCTGCCGAAGAGCCATGACTGCTCGTCAGCAGGGCTGGCACAGAAGACAGCGTAGGTGGGACCATTTAAGATCCCAAAAGGTGTGTCTGCAGTTACGCTTTCCTATGACCCAAGATTTCTGGTGCGTTTAGCAAGGCAGAACGAGCTGTGTTTGTTTGCATTGTCCACTTTTCAGAAGGTGCAATTTCCAAGAGCCATCAAAGGAGTTACCGTGTGAAGCAGTCATCCACAGGCTTGTTTGCACGTGTGATCTCCAAAACCACAACAGAGAGAGAAGCCACCGCGCCAGAACTGGTCCGGCTCAGGAAATGGAAAGCACCAAGCCTCGGAGCTGCAATGGGCGAGGACTTCGTGTCTTCTCCTGCTTATTAGTCTGAGAAGCCATTGCTGGTCACAGAAGGCGCAGGTGCATATATTACATAAAACAAGTTGACGCCACCCACCTCTCTCCACACCCCAGCATGTCAGAGGTTGTGATTCCTCTGTTGCCGAGCCCGTGGAGCTCCACAGGGCTGAGAAGTCCCTTTCAGATCTCTTTCCAGCAAGTAGTTGCCTGCTGTCACACCACGAAGGATGTTTCAGCAGCTACACAAGCCTTCTCCTCTGAGGGCAAGACACTTCCTTCAGCCACAAGGAAGGAGCCCATCAGAGAGATCCCCAGCCCCAACGTGGAGGGTTTAAACAGCAGAGACCATGAGACACAGGGCAGCAGGGGGGACACGCAGCAGAGTCACCTCATGCTCTGCAGCCGTTGATGTCATCCCAACACAACTTATTTGGGCAGGTTCCGACACCAGTTATGGGAAGTTTCTGCCCCAGCTGGTGAAGCCAGTTTGCAGGGCCCTCAGCCCAAAACAGCCACTCAGGTCACCTCTGCACAGAAGCAGAAGGAACAGCCACACACAGCCCACCTCAGATTTTGGCTCAATGCTTCTGCCAGCTCTCCTAGAGAGCCAGAAGCTGCCCCAGCTTCTTACCAAAATCCCTGCATGAGCATCAAACACCAGAGAGCAAAACCCCTCCAGGCTGCAGGACCAGTAATTACCCCCAACCCCAAAGTTTCCGAGTCAGAGCAATAAGGAAGCAGAAAGAATGTCCAGAACAAAAAGACACTTTCCTCCTTCCCCACCACAAGCAGTTGCACCACACCGGGAAGCAAAGGAGATGCGGTGCAGAGGAGAACCCAGCAGCTCTTCTCCGAGATGGGAGCTGTACAGACAACAGCGAGGTGTAGCCATGGCCAGTCCCAGCCAGCTGGCAACACAAGGACCAGCACAACCAAGCCCTCTGAGGCCAAACGCTCTCATCTCACCCAAGAGGCATCTTCAGGAAGAGCAGTGGAAGTCAATGGCGTGGGCCAAGGGTGGAAGTCAGCCACACTTCATTAAGAATGCCTTTGCTGGAAGAAGTACAGCTGGGAGTACCCTCCAAAGAGATGAACGCTGGATGTGCAACTGTTTTGCTCTGACACGAGTTAAACAGGCTACAAGTCTGTGCTTGTCCTAGATATATTTTTCCTGAGGAAGCTTCCAAAAAGCTGCTGCAGACAACTGGGAGAGGTGCTCGCAAAAGCAAGACATGGGCAAGCACAGGCACCATCACCCAGGGTGATGTTTCTGTTTCCAAGGCTTTGCATTTTATGTTCTTTGGTCCTTTTTTCCCCCCTCAATAATTTGTTATAAAGCAAGAAGCATGCACAAAGGAGAAGCAAGACAACCTCAGGGAAAACAGCGCATCAGTTTGTATTTCCACAGCACAAAACTAACTTGTAAACGCGAATGACTTGCCAGGGTGGGGAAGCAAGTTCCCAGTTTGGAAGACCTGAACCCAGCAGCTTGATTTCCTTGAACCCATCCCCGTCCCTCTGCCCTGACGGACCGCACCAGCCACCAGCACGGCCAGGGTCTCACTGGGAGCAACAGCCACCCACGTACCCCGATACCTGCTGCAGCACAGACACGGCGGAGACCACTGCTGCCTGCCACGCTCTCCCTGCACACGCTGTGCCCAGCCTGGACGTTCAAGTTCATTCCAGACGTTATGAAATGGTTGCTCGCTGAGGACTGTGCTCGCAAACGGGCAAGCACCCCTTCCTGCTGGGCCAGCCACCAGCCAGGACACCCCACCAGCCAGGACACCCCACCGCCTGTCTCCTCCCGGCCGCCTCCCAGCGCCCTGCCATAAAAAAATACACATTTTGGCACCCATCAGACCCAGGAGCACCAGGGCCCGGTGTTCAGGGGCCACCACGACGGTGATGCCAGCAGCCCGGGGAGGCCACAGGGTTGTGGGAAAGGCTGGATGCGGAGGTCAGGTTCCTCGGCCACCCCCGGTGCCACCACCCTGGGGACACGCCAGCTTCAGAGGCTCCTGTGAAACAAGCCCGTGCTGGGCTTTATTTTAGGGGTGGCCGGGGGGGGGGGGGGGAGGGTGTGTGTTTGGGTTGTGGTTTTTTGTTTTTTTTATGGGATGGGAGGAAAAAGTAAGAGGAAACAGAGGAGGAAATAATTCAGCAGGTTGCTCCTATCCTGGCAGGAGGGGGAGAAGCGAGGTGCAGGCCCCCAAACACCCGGTCCCCAACGCCGCGGGGGGGGGGGGGGGGGACCCGGCTCCTCCCGGCTCCTCTCCGCGACCCCCCCTCCCCAGCACCAGCCCCCCCGGGCCCCCACAGCCCCCCACGGTCCCCGGGGTACCCGCACCGCCCTCGGGCCCCGCGGGCGGCGGGGACCCGTCCCGTCCCACCCACCGGAGGCGGCGGGCAGGGGGCACCCCCGCGGCGGGAGGCGGCGGGCAGGCCGCGGGCTCACCTCGGTACTGCAGCGAGCCCGAGAGGCGCACGGTGACGGTGCCGGCCAGCGGCTCGCCGGGGCTGTAGACGACGCGGCTCTCGCCCAGCCGGATCTCGAAGAGCTGCACCTTCCCCATGGCCCCGCCGTCCCCACCGGCCCGGCCCGGCCCGCTCCGCCGGCAGCGCTACCTGCCGCCCCGCTCCCCTCCGCGCCGAGCCCAGCCGAGCCGCGCCGGCCCGCGACGTCCCTGCCCCGGCGGGCCGGCTCCGCCCCGCCCCGCCTCCGCCCGCCCCGGCCCGGGCGGGCCTGCAGGGACCGGGCCGGGAGGGAAAGGGCAGCTTGTGGGTCTGAGCTGTGCCGCGAGTGAAGAAGTTGGTTGTGGGGCTGAGCTGTGAGGGAAGGATCCGGTTGTGGGGCTGAGCTGTGAGGGAAGGAGCCGGTTGTGGGGCTGAGCTGTGAGGCAAGGGGCAACTTGTGGGGCTGAGCTGTGCTATGAGGGAAGGGGCCGGTTGTGGGGCTGGGTTGTGAGAGATGAGGCAACTGGTGGGTGCCTCAGTCAGGGCACTCAGGGTGCCTCAAAAGTCCGGGGTTGGACTGTTTTCTGAGGGAAGGGACAGCTTGTGGGTCCAGGCTGTGCTGTGAGGGAAGGAGGTGGTTGTGGGTCTGGGTTGTGAGGGAAGGGGCAGCGTGTGGGTCCAGGCCATGAGGGAAGGAGGTGGTTGTGGGGCTGAGCTGTGGGGGAAGGAGCCAGTTGTGGGGTTGAGCTGTGAGGGAAGGGGCCGGTTGTGGGGCTGAGCTGTGAGGGAAGGGGCAGCTTGTGGGGCTGAGCTGTGCTATGAGGGAAGGGGCCGGTTGTGGGGCTGGGTTGTGAGAGATGAGGCAACTGGTGGGGTTGGACTGTTTTCTGAGGGAAGGGACAGCTTGTGGGTCCAGGCTGTGCTGTGAGGGAAGGAACCGGTTGTGTAGCCGGGTTCTGAGGGAAGGAGGTGGTTGTGGGTCTGGGCTGTGAGGGAGGGGGCAGCTTGTGGGGCTGAGCTGTGCTATGAGGGAAGGAGCCAGTTGTGGGTCCAGGCTGTGCTGTGAGGGAAGGAGGTGGTTGTGGGTCTGGGTTGTGAGGGAAGGGGCAGTGTGTGGGTCCAGGCCATGAGGGAAGGGGCAGTGTGTGGGTCCAGGCCATGAGGGAAGGAGGTGGTTGCGGGGCTGAGCTGTGAGGGAAGGAGCCAGTTGTGGGCTTGAGCTGTGAGGGAAGGGGCAACTTGTGGGGCCAGGCTGTGCTGTGAGGGAAGAAGCCGGTTGTGGGCCTGAGCTGTGAGGGAAGGGGCAGCTTGTGGGACCAGGCTGTGTTATGAAAGAAGGAGCCATTTGTGGGACTGAGCTGTGGGGGAAGGAGCTGGTTGTGGGGCCAGGCCATGAGGGAAGGAGCTGGCTTCCCCAGCATGGGGCCGTCTTTCCTCCCGGTGCTCCCTGCTCCCTCTAATCTGATCTCCTCCCTGTAATTCTCCCAGCCCAGCTGTCACCTCTCCCCCCTCCTATTTTTATAACCCCAATCGCTTTAAGTGTCCAGCGAGAGGCAAATACAGGGGGCTCGATGGCTGCCTGGGACTGGGCCTGAGGGGTAAACGACAACCCCACGCTCTCCACAGATCAGTGGGGTGAAGGTGTCTGACCCAGCTGGGGTGTCCTGGGGGGCAAGCAGTGGGCTTCCCTCCATCACACCTTCCATGTCCCCCCTCAGCACTGTGTGACTGAATAAAAGCCATCTGTAAAACCCATGCCGGACGCAGCGCTGGGGACAGGCACCTCCTGGCGAGGCCTCCCAGCCGCTGCCAAGCAGGCTGCACACACGGGCAGAATGAATAAATATAAACCCAGCTGTTTATCTGCAGAGCACACCCAGCCCAGACCCATCCGGACAGAGACAGACAGACAGACATCCTCCCATGGACCTGCGGTGACACCAGCCTGGGCACACGGGGCTGCAGGACCCTCCGTGCCACCCTTATGGTGAGTGTGGTAGTATAAACCCCCTCATAAATCACCAAAGGACTTTGTGTATTCCCAGCGCACAGGGCTCCCGCTGGGAAGCTCTTCCAGTCCCTCCCTCCTCCGGTGTTTAAAAGCTACCTCTTATTTTTCCGGCCTGCGTGTAGTCACAGGCAACGTACCCCCCTGTGGTCTTGTGCCAAGGCTTTCAGCAGCTCATCTCCTCCCGCGGGGCGTACCCTGGGACACATCCACACACCACTCTCCTTCTGCTGCCCTTAGCTTTTGTTTCGCAAGGCTACGCACGCTGCTTTTCTCTTTTTTTTTATTTTGTAAGACGAGCCCACAGCCTCTTTCATCAGACTCTGCAGCCCCTGTTTAGTGCTGCCAGCAAAAACAAATAAACTGAGGGGCTGGGGAGAGGGGGGCAAAAGCACCCCGTGCTGCAGCAGGTTTTACTGAACCCCCTTCCCCATGGAAAGTGGCCAAAGACTCAGAGATTTGTGTGCCATTGGGGCCACCCCATCGCTAGGGCAGCACCATCAGCCTCACCCCGGAGGGACGGTGCACACCAAACAACCCAGTGCGGGAAAAAAAACACGCCTTCACCAAAACTGAGCCCCACACGCTGCGGCACAGCTCTCCTGATGCCGGGAGATTTATGCGCCTTGTTTGCAGAAAAGTTAATTTTAAGGACGGTGGAGTCACTCGCCCAAGGTCACAACGTGAATAAAAGCGATTCCTGCGCCAGGAGCTGAACAAAGGCGCCCGGGCTCCGGCCACGGCTCTGCTCGCTGTGGCACAGCGACAGTACTGCAAGACAAGCGCCGTGCACTGAGACACAAATACGGGAGCCCTTCTCATGTCATGGCTGGCAGCGATGCCACGGCATTAATCTATCCCCGGGCCGTGGCTGCACCATGCGTAGCAGTTTGTAAGACATAATTAGATGGGTATAATTCAATATATTTGATGGCTGCGGTGCCAGCGCACCCACAGTTCCCTGTACGTGGCCCGGTGGTGCTGGATTCAGGAGGGTTTTACTCACCAGAGTCAAACGTGTATGTGCATTCCTGGCTCCCTGCTCACCCGTGGGTGCCCCAGAGTCACCCCTGTTATCTAATTGCGTGAGGAGTCACCAGCACTGAGATTCAGAGCGGGTATTAGAAAAAAAAAAAAAAAGCTAAGAATGTTTGGTAAACTGTGAAAGATTCGCTTTCCTGCTATTTTGGACTATTGTTTTGCTTTTAAAAAAAAAACTGTTCCGAAGGTTTGTTGTGGTGGTGGGAAATCTCACTTCCTCTGGGTTCTGTCTGCTCTCCCTTCCTCCTTCTTCCCTTATTAAAAGGGAAATTTAAGAAGAGGGAAAAGAACAACCAAATGTCATCCCTGGTTTTAGAATAAAATTTTCCTTTCAGATGTCATCAAGCTCCCCTGACTTCAAGGAACATGAAAATTCTTGACAAAGAACATGGTCGTTATTAAAAACCGCATTTATTGATAAAACACCTGAGCCGTGCTCTGCCTGCAGCACAGACAGGCTTCGACCACGGGCCCCGGGAGAGCAGCTCTCACATGTGGGCAAAATATGCCCACAAAGGGATCAGCTACGGCTGCAGGTCTTGTACTACCTATATAAGTATTGTTATGTATATGCAAAAGACTTCATGATGAAGCCATAGCCATTGTCTTGTGACTTAAATCTGTTCCCTCCTTTGCCCTTCCAGATGTTGTCCTGCAGCTGTGCCCGGTGACACACAGGAGACCCAGCTCCACCTGACCGTGCCTCAGTTTCCCCTGTGCTGGTGGTGCCCAGCGGAGCGAGGGACCCAGGACTCCTCAGGGAGAGGCAGCGCGGAAATACCCGCGAATACCTGAGCCGTGACTGACACAGGATTTAATGATGTGAACACTTCTGGGTGAGGCAGCGGCACGTTACCCCTGGGGCCGTTTGTAGTTTGCAAGGTCATTCCACCCCTGCGCTGTTGCTTCAGGGTGTGAGGGTGCTGGGGAGACGGGGGTCTCACAGGGCACTGCCTGCCCTCCCCTGCTGTCTACCCCCTCCCTTACAAGGGGATGAGGAGCCTTTCTCTCAACCCTCAAGATTTTTGGCTTTTGCTTTTCCAACCTCTCCCCCATCCCACCGAGGGGAGTGAGTGACTTGTTGGGGGCCTTGCTGGGTCACACACCCCCCCTACCCCGGAGGTTTCTTAAGCCTCCCTTGGACTAAGATACACCCATGTGAACATGAAGCCCACAGAGGGTTCTCTGCTGGTGTAGTTATGCTACGTACACCACTGATAACTATTCTATATACCTATGTGTGTATATAAAATCCCTAATACCGATATATTTATGTTACATTTATTACCTTTCCAAATCATTTCCCTGCTTTGCTCAGTATGTCACCGCTTCTCAGCTGATTCCCTGGCCAGTCAACCACATCATCTGATACCAACAGCAACAACAGTTACTCACTTGTTTCAAGCTGACACCTTTCACCTGTTCACAGGTACAGGGCATTATTCAGCCACACCTTCCCGCACACCCGCCCTCTCCTGGCAGGTCCCCCCCTCTCCCTTCCGTGGGTTCACGGGCTTGGCTGTGGGTCACTGAGGCAGCTTCCCTGAGGGCACGTGGTGGCATTGGAGCTAAATGTCCCACCAGTGGTGTATGAAGCGCTGGGATATCAGTGTCTCTGGGATCTGCAGCAGCTCCTCACTGCTCCTGGAACTGCATCTCCCTGGTACCCACCATGGTTGCACCAAGCCTCCCAGATGGGAGAGCCACCAGCCCCACCATAGCCCTGCTCATGGGGTTGGTGACAAAAGAGCAGTAAGCGATCAGGAACTGCCCACACAACAGAGCTGACCCCTGTTCCAAGGCTCTGTGAGGAACCAGGCAGCAGCTTTGGGCTCCGTCTCGTGGGTGCTTCATGACCCTGGGCCCTGAGACAGTATCCCAGGTCTCATTCAAGAAAAAAAAATAAAATCTAAGGGTCTGTAACAGCATAATAAATGTCCCCTGCTTACCTTCATACTGTGTGCCTGGAATAATTTGGCTGAGGCATCGCCACCAGAGATATGACACTGCCCTTCACCAAGGGACAAAAACCCCTGCCATATCCCTCGGCAGCTTGCTTTTTGGTCCGACTTTGGCAGGCTTCAGCTTCTGGTTCTCCTTCTATTTTTCTCTGACATTAAAGAGTCCTTTAGCGCTGAGTGATTTCTCCTTCTGATGGTACTTACACTCCGAAATCGAGACACCTCTCAATTTCCTTGATAAACTGAGCAATTTGAGCTCTTGAAGCCTCTCCCTGCAAAGCGCTTTCTCCAGCCCTGGTGGTGTTGCGCTGGCTTGTGTCTGTGCGAGCCCACGTACTGGCATTTGTGTGTGGATGGAAGTGTGCGAGCGGGAGCAGCCTCCCACGCACCGACACGTGCACGCGCAGGAGCGGGCACATTAATCTGTCCCCCGGTGCACACAGAGGTATGTGCAAGCCCTTTAGCTCCCATCCCTGGGGACCCTATGAGCCTCCCTGGGTGCTCTTGACCCGTTCTTCTTCCCTGTACGTGAACCCTCACCCCTGGGGGAGCAGGGCAGACTCGGGGCCATCCCTCCTAAGCCACCTCCTCCCTTTTAATCCTCCCCCCAATCCATGGAGAATGATGAGGGCAGGGAGGGCGAGCCCCTGCAGTCCACGGCACCCATCCCCTTCAGTGGGTGCTATTGCTTTAATTAGTTAATGCCCAGCCAGCACCTGGTGAGCTTCCCTAGAAAATCCTTGTAGAGAGGCAAGGCGTTAATTACTGTTATTACAACGCTAATGGCGCTGCCTGCATTTCTGATCTCCTCCTTGGCTGAAAGAGCCTCTGTTGCCCAGAGTGGGACTGGGGAGGAGGATGTGCACTGTGTCCAGCTCTGGAGTCTTCAGCACAAGAAGGACATGGAGCTGTTGGAGCGTGTCCAGAGGAGGCCACAGAGATGCTGCAAGAGCTGGAGCCCCTCTGCTGTGAGGACAGGCTGAGAGAGTTGGGGGGGTTCAGCCTGGAGAAGAGAAGGCTCCGGGGAGACCTTAGAGCCCCTTCCAGTCCCTAAAGGGGCTCCAGGAAAGCTGGGGAGGGACTCTGGATCAGGGAGGGGAGCCATAGGATGAGGGGGAAGGGTTTGACACTGAAAAAGGGGAGATTGAGATGGGATATTAGGAAGAAACTCTTTGCTGTGAGGGTGGTGAGACCTTGGCCCAGGTTGCCCAGAGAAGCTGTGGCTGCCCCATCCCTGGAGGGGTTCAAGGCCAGGTTGGATGGGGCTTTGATCAACCTGGTGTGGTGGGAGGTGTCCCTGCCCAGGGCAGAGGGTGGCACTGGATGGGCTTTAAGGTCCCTTCCAACCTGAACCATGCTGTGATTCTATTATTCTTCTACTTCCCTTTTCCTCCATAGCAGGTTCCTCTAAAATCCACACAGCAGAGCTGTTCAGGAGAGCAACCTGCCATGACCCCAGCGAACCCTGCTCAGCCCTTCTCACGCTCCTGTGTTTGGTACCACACCTCCTGAGGTGCCGCACGATGGACTCGCTATCAGGGATGTGACATCTCATCAGCTGCTCCCATGCAAAGTCCATCACCTCACCTCTTGCAGCACTTTCACCTAAATCCACTGAATTCCCCCCAGAAAAGGCTGAGGAGCACTCCTACGTTGTTGGCTGTGGTGGAGATAACCTCCAGCAGAGAGGCAATGACGAATATCCAGGGACAGAAGTCAGCAGCAATGATATCTGAGGCCACCACAGCTGCCAACAAGAGGAGTGGACCTCTGCATGGCTCAGCAGCTGCCTGCTAGGATTAATTTTCTTCACCAGCCCAGATGTCCCACTTCTGGCTGGTAAAATGCTATGGGACGGACCCTGCCCTAGATGCCAGGGACAAAAATCACCAAGAAATCATAGAATGGTTTGGGTCAGAAGGGACCTTAAAGAACATCTAGTTCCACCCCCCTGCCCTGGGCAGGGACATCTCCCACCAGACCTGGTTACTCAAAGCCTCCAACCCTTCATGCAGCCCAGGAGGAGGTGTCTGGAGAGAGGAGATGACACCAAAGGTCATCTCAGTGACCCAACTTGAGATCCCCGGGATAGGGGCATCCCACAACATCCATGCTCCCCTCCCACACCCGGCTGCCTCTACCAGCACACGGAGAACCCCACACCCTCTCTCAGCACGTGTTTTCTCCCACTGCTGAGAGAAACACTTCGTGTTCCTGCTCATCATCAGTCACTCCATGTGTCCAGAGCAAAAAATATCCATCCCCAGGGTGGAGAAACATGTCCCGGCATCTGCAGGAACGCAGAGCGCCACCCTCTTGGCACACGTCAAAGCGGGATGTCGGAGCCAAACCAGGGCTTGATGCAGGAGCAGATGCCTCCAGGGGACTGGAGCTCAGGGTGACACTGACACCCTCCACCTGCTGCTGCCAGCGGCTCTGGTGGGGTGAGCACCCCAGCACCCGGTGACACAGCTCAAGGTCCTCTTCTGAGCAAAGCCACACCTCCATAGCATAAGGCTCACCTATGTGCAGAACCCCTTCCCTGTCACCCAGGGTAAGGGACAGGACGGCACACCAGCAGCGCTGACCCCAAGGACATGCCATGGGGTGGATCAGAAAGCCACCCAGACCCAGGCGTGCAGGGGAAGGAGTTAATCTCTCAGCCTGAGCATCGCTCTGCCCAAGGGCACCACCGCTGAACACTTTTCTTGGTGAAGTAATGCTTTCCAGAAGAGTTTGCTGCCTGGCTGCACCCAGGGTTGGGTGCTGGGGGGGAAGAGCAAGGGGGCACGGGTGTCCCCCGCCACCACACTGGGCTCTTCTACCTCTGCTCATCCCCACTCTCACCCTCTGCCCCACAGCAGGGCTGTCCCAGGATTGTCCCTCTTCCGGTATTTCCCTTTTCCTGGTCATTATTGATTTGGGTTTCCATGAGCTAATACACAGGACTCAAAGGTCACTGGTCTGAGGCCACCCAGACTTGTCATGCGGCCGGTGAGTCACATCTGACAAACCTGCCCTGGCCGGAGCAGGAGGCATCATTAAAGAGTCCTCCACTGCCAGGACATGAGTAATGCCTGCCCCAGCCTCACGTCAGCACGGTGCTGCCCACACCGGGAGCCGACGGAGGCTCTGCCCGTGCCAAAACCATCTGCTGGACATCTCCTGCCAGCCCATGGCACTGCCCGCTGAGCTGGTGGCAAGTGAAGTGGTTGAAGGTGAGTCTCCAACCCATTTCCACCAAGTGACCAGGCAACAATGACGCTTGGGCAGCCAGTTGCTTTGTGGCTCTTGTATTGGGCCAGTTGGCCAAAAAATCAAACCCACTGACCCCAAGGGGACACAAGCAGAGGACAGAGCAGCTCATGACAGGTTCAAGAAGCAGTTCCTGGGGCCAGAAACCCCCCAGGTCTCTGCACGGGGAATAACTGCCCAGCCCACCTGCACAGGTCCATTGGGGGTACAGGGTGATGACAGAAGACGACATACATGACTTTGGTGTGGCCCAGGGCTGGCCCTGGGTGCAAACCTGCCCCAGGGAAGGAGCCAGCACCTGCCACCACGGGCAAGTGGAGGCAAAAAGCTGTGGGTACACCCTCGCTGCTGCGTCTGGTGGGAGCTGAGCAGGATGAGCTTCTGCATGTTCATGTCTGCTCCCCCCACACTGCCCCTGCGGGGGAAACCTGCCAAGCCACAGTCACCCAGTTTTCCCACTGGGACAGCGTGAACTGAAGCCACCGTGCCGCCCCAGGGACCTGTCCTGGCAGGGGGTCCCAAAGGGACTGAGCCAAGCAGCACATCAGGGCAGTGACAGGAGCATCCAGCACCCGGGGGAGGTACAAGGGAGCAGCCTGGCGGGAAAGAGGCAGGGAAACATCCAGCGGGTGCAGCTGGGAGGGCAGAGCACACCCTTTGGAGAGGCACGGACAGGGATTTAGGAGTTTCACTCATTAAACTGCAAGCCAGGAACGAGTCTATGTATTACAGCTGGTCAGAAAGCTCAGGGCAGACCAGCAGCGAGCTACGTGCAAGACCTGGTAGCCTTTCCCTTCCCCAGAACGTTGGGGAGTTGGGAGAAGGATGTGCTAGGCACAAGCCGTGGCACCCTCGCCTGAGGACAAGGAGGGAAAGACAGGGTATGCCTGATTTAATACAGCCAGGATGACTGACAACAGCGTGCTTTGGTTCCCTGGGAACGTGAGCGAGGTGGAAACATCCCAGGGACAATGCGGGTCCGTGTCCTGGATTAAGCTCCATGGAGAAGACAGAGTCACCCTAGTTAAATCTCCCCAGATTGATCTTATTCTCCTTGGGGCTGGCGTCTGCCTTACAGATCAGCTGCAGCCAGGTCTGTCAAAACTTCTTTAACTTTCCCTAGACTACATCACCACAGACGTATTCCCTCGCCCTCGCCCTCCCCTTATCCTGGGAGCTTGAGACGGTTTAAGACAAAACCGGTTCTTTCACCAGCAGCTCTGTTTCCCAACAGCACCCACCACCTTTGCACGCTCCTCCCACGGGCAAATATCCCAAGCCCAGCCCTACCTACAGCTATTTTTACAGAGTCCTCCTAAAGCCTGCCCTGCACTGACACTTCAGCCACCGAAAACACCTTCTGTGACGGGAATCAAGGCCAACAAACGCGTTCGATTCGTGTTATCAGTTATCGGCCTGGAGCAGCACCAGAAGAAATCGCTTCATTTGGGTTTGAATCATCTCTCCACCAGACTCTTGCCTGACTACAGCACAGCTACAGCCCGACCTCGACCTGTCCCTCCTTCCCTTAGCAAGCTCTGCCGTTATAATTTCCCCGCTTGCCTTCCCTGCTGCGGTCCAAGCACCTGCAGGAGCTGCAAAGAGCTTAAATAAAGGGGGCTTGAAAAAGAGGACATTCTGGCAGTTGCATCTTACTGTCCCCTGCAGACACGCTCCTACCCGTGGCATCCCATCGCCAGCATCACTTCTCAGCTGCCGCAGGAAGCAGGACTGGAGAAACTGAATTCCCCAGACCCAGCTTGACACTGCCTGTCCCCATGCGCAGTCAGGGGACTTCTCCGGTGGGAACACCCGGTGCGGGGTCCAGTGTTCTGGTTTCCCAGCTCCTCGCCCGTGCCTGTGTACAAGGTGTCACCGTGGGAAGCCGAGCCCAGGCTGGAAATGTCTCTGTGTCACAACACAGCCCTGCAGGGACTCACTGTGGCAATGCAGAGCACACGTCCTCCCCCACCAAGGGCGGCCAGAAGAAATTTAAGGCTTTTGTCCCTCTCTCTTAAGCCTGGCAAATGCCAAGGCCACATCTTACAACAGCCTTTAACCAGAGAGGTGCGCAGTGACATTTCAAGAGGCAGCACAACAGATAGCAGTGAGGAACCTGGTCTTGCACCCAACAAGTGCAAAGTCTACACCCACCCACCAGCAGTGCCTGAGAAATCAGCTGCAGCTTCACAGCTCGGCCACCCCTGCACAGCTTCACGTGTCACCTCCCTGCTCTACACCGGGCATCCCAGCTCTGGGTGCCATCAGCCTCCAAGGACCTTGCACTGAAGAAGCACTGGGCAAGCACTGCTAGGGGCACCACAGAGGAGATCCCCCACCCCAGCAGACCCTGTAACACCTATACACCCCCTCTCCCAGCACTGTATTTTCTTCTGTAGCCCTTCATACAGCACCGACACCCCCTCACCCCCCCATCAGGGCACAATAAGGG
Source organism: Numenius arquata (assembly GCF_964106895.1). NCBI lineage: Eukaryota > Metazoa > Chordata > Aves > Charadriiformes > Scolopacidae > Numenius > Numenius arquata. Next base: position 1,932,147 of record NC_133594.1, on the reverse strand, counting down.
CCAGGGGGTCCCAAAGGTCCAGGAAGACAGAAGACACACCACAGCTACAGGAGAGAGTCTCACCAGTGAGGGCCCCATCCCTCTGCTCCTAAGCGCGGCAGATCCAGAGATGGTAGAAGTGTTCAACCAGGAGTCAGACCACCAGGAAAGTTTCCCACAATGACACGGATCTAAAAATCAAACCAGAAAAAAAATCAAACCAGAAAAAAAATCAACCTGCTGTTGAGGATCAGGCTCAGTAAGAGCAATCAGGTGAGACACAGCCTGGTGATCTTCTGGCAGGTCTACAGGGGCCCAGTTGGGGAATCAGTCCATGGGTTAAGGTCTGGAAGACCAACACTCCTCAATACAACTCAGGCAGGGACTGATAGCCCTGGAAGAGCTTAAATAGACCCCCAGAGCCCATGGGCTGGGGCTCCAGGTGAGGCTGGTCAGGGCCATTAAAGTCTGTTAGTGCCCTTGGCACCCTGTGCAGCTCCTGCCCCCCACCCAGCTCCTCTGCAGCCCCCAGCCTGCAGCTGGTAGGGTGCTCTTGATACCTTCTCTGGCCCTGCTCACCCATCACTAGGACTGGGTGCTGGGGTGGGCAGAGATGACTGCTGCAGGTCATTAAAGATTCATTTGTGGAGGCTGCTCTAGGGGCACCTTGGGGAGCTGGATTTTTTGCACATCTTTCTCAAGCCACCTATCAAATAGCTGCTGTGGACTTCACGGCACTGCTCCATTTAAAAGTCTCATCCATGCAAACCATCAGTGCCCGCTGCAGCAGGAAGCACCAAGGCAGACCCTGCCCCATCCTCACCAGGGGACCGAGGACTCTCTGCCTGTCCCAGAGTGGCTGAGACCAGCAGGGACGGTGCAGCCCTGTGGGGGCTGATGGGGACACGGGGCTGATCTGCTCTGTGTGGTCACGGCCTCTGCCGGCTGCTCTCCCAGGAGCAGGAGGGCAGATACTTTTGCTCCTCTTACACCCAGGTGCAAGCCCCAGCTTACCCCAACCACCCTCCATGACATTGTCTGTCCCCAGTGTCCCTACAAACAGCCCTCCAAGCCGTAGGTGCTGCCACGGGGCATCACATTGCTCCTGATTGCATTGCATCGTAGCATCCATGAAGACAGGCTGAGAGAGTTGGGGGAGTTCAGCCTGCAGAAGAGAAGGCTCTGGGGAGACCTTAGAGCCCCTTCCAGTCCATGAAGGGGCTCCAGGAAAGCTGGGGAGGGACTCTGGATCAGGGAGGGGAGCCATAGGATGAGGGGGAAGGGTTTGACACTGAAAAAGGGGAGATTGAGATGAGAGCTCAGGAGGAGATTCTTTGCTGTGAGGGTGGTGAGAGCCTGGCCCAGGTTGCCCAGAGAAGCTGTGGCTGCCCCATCCCTGGAGGGGTTCAAGGCCAGGTTGGAGGGGGCTTGGAGCAACGTGGTCTGGTGGGAGGTGTCCCTGCCCAGGGCAGGGGGTGGGACTGGATGGTCTTTAAGGTCCCTTCCAACCCAAACCATTCTATGACTCTATGATCCAGATGCAGAGCAGGTGGGAGGTTTAATTGCAACTGCTGGGCCCATGTAACCTCCCCCGGACTAAATTCCCCTCATTTTATGGATGAGGTAAATGACCGTCTGTTCCCAGTGCCCTGCCATGGTAACGGGCTTTCCTGGAAAGTCTAATTGCTGTGTCTTCCCAGTAGTGAGCGAGCGGCAGGTTTCCAGCAGCCTGTGTGACCCCTTCCCCACGCAGCACCGGTGGCTGAGCCCCGTGCTCGGATACAGAGGGGTTTTAGCAGCGGCGATGCCAGGCAGGTTGATCAGGTACATGAGAAAACCCATTGTGCATCGCCGGGTTCTGGGCTGCATCACCCTCAAGACACTGCTGTCACCCGGGGTGTCCCCAAACACCCCACCTGGAGCTAAGGTTGGGCTGCTGGGGCTCTTTCATCCAATACTTTTAGGGACCAAACTGAGCTGAAAGCAAACCCAGCACCAGCCTGGTGGAGGTTGACCACCCACCTGCCAGCCGGGTTCCCTGGGAGCGAGGTGTGGACCAGGACAGCCGGGCAGGGCTAGTGGGGGGACAGGACCAAGCAGCCCCCAGCCAAACCTCTCCCTCACTCTTCTCCCGGCACATCGGGTACCGCTGTGCGATGCTCGTCCCCCTCCAGTTGCGGCTGCATTTCAACAGCAGCGAATTGCTGGTAATGAGCCGTGTCTCTCCACGAGCTGAGAGCCTTCCAGATCAAAGATGCTCTTATACAAAACCAGAATATGATCACTGGCCTTTAAAGGCCAGACTAAGCTTCTGAGGGAAAAAAAAATAATTCAATTTTCTGTAGATCTAATTTGAAACCATTTTAATGCTCATTAAGATAGAGAGACCCAAGCAGATTGTGCAGGCTGGAAGACAGAGAGGGGAAAAAAGAAAGAAGTTATTATTGACATTTTAGTTTAGGTCTTTATTCTACCCGGAGCTCCCCACGTCAGGGCAGCCGCTTTGAGTAATGCTGTTGTTAGCACCAGAATTGTAATTCTAATGTCCTTTTTATAACCGGCTTAGGAAAATAAATAAATCTTGAAGGCTTTGACTGAATTCAAAGTAATGGAATTTATATTGATGAAAAGAGATCTGAAGATGGAGAAACCTGCAAGCCCCCGCGCTGTCGCTCCCTACCACGGGGTGGTCACGATGCTCGCCCACCCTGGGTGTCCCCTGCTGCAGCGCCTTCCTGGGGTGCTTGGTGGTGGGGGACGAAGGAAGGGACCACAGTGGACACCTGGTCCTCGTGTCCGACCTTGGCAGCCCCATGGGAGCTGTCTGCCGGAGCCACTTGTCCATCTGCTGGGTCACAGCCCCGGGGACAACTGTCCCAAGGGATAACGCACCCCTCGGCGGCGTCCAGCTCCATCCCTCCAGCTGAGGGGTGGGACGGGTACGGGAAAGAACCCAGAGGGGTATTTCTGTGCCACTGTCTGTGGGTGCTGGTGTGGAAATGTGAGATTGGGTAAAGGTGGGTGCATCTGACCAGCGGGCGAGGGTGTGGGGTGTGCTGGGGGAGGTGGGCACGGTCAGGGCAGGAGAAAAAGGAGTTTGTGTTGCAGATCTTCCCGGCATCGCCCTCCCAAAGCTCTTTTTAGAAACGAGACTTTTGCCACCCGGCTCCTCCGCTCTCTGCCAGCAGAACCCCGGGAGGAGCAGGGCAAAGCCCGGGGCTCCGCTCCCTGCGATGTCTGCCTGCGCCTGCGGAGGGCAGCAAACCCCCGGGAAGCGCCCCAAAACCCCTCCTTGCTTCCCAGCCCCAGCTTCTGCCACCCCCAGCACAGCCTCCTTTGGGAAAGCCCTGGATAAGGATAATTGCAGCAGCCCCATCCCGGGGAGGATTCCATCCGGGGGTCCCGGCGCTGCTCCCACCCCTCGCAATCCGGCATAGAGCACCGGGCGATGCTGGGTGCTCCTCCTGGCACTGCCCAACCCTCAGATGGGGACACTGTCTCCCCCCATGGCCTCAAGCCCCAGCCCGAGGGCTGCTTCCATCCCCAGCGCCTGCTCCGCTGGCTGAACCCACCCTCGACAGCAGCAGGAACACCGAAATTATAAGGAAAGCACTTGTGGGAACTTGCCGGTGTCCTTGTTTTCCCCTGTGCTGCAGGCCCTGTGGGTGGGAATCACTCCTGCTTTCAGAAAAAAAAACCCCTGACACATGGTTTCTGGCCCATTTTGGCATCAAAAAGTACAAGTAAGAGCTGTGTTTTGGCAAAGGACAGCATGAAAGCGCTCAAGCACGCTGCAGCTCCAGCCGCACGAGGACCGGTGGGCAGCATCCCCAGTGAACAGCAGCCAGGGCTGATCCCAGCCCAGGGGAAATCCCTCGTTGTGGCTTTGGGTGAGTCCTTGGATCGCCCTTTCGCTGTCCTCCCCCAGAGAGGAGGGTTCTCTGCCAGAGGGGAGCCACAGGGTGACACCCAGCGCGTGGATGTACCATGGCCCTGTGTCCAGCCAAAGATGCTGGCAACGTGGATTCACCTGATTCCCCGAATTTAGCAGGGGCTGTACGGCACAGGATGATGAAAGCTGGAGTACTTTAAGCCACGGGTACAGTCAGGGAAACAAACATGAGCCTTCCTGCTCCAGATTTAGCTCTTTATTGATTTTCCAGCTGCATCCAGCAGTCGCTGTCCCAGCGCTCAAATTACCCATTAAAGACATCATAGAAATGAGAGGAAAACAAGACAGCGTTGTGGTTTTGATGAAAAACGTTAAACATCCCAAACAGCAATTTCTGGAAGGAAAATTTGTCCTTCCGAAGGTGGGGAGTGGGTTACATTTATTCTTGACCAGCTCAGAGACACTGAGGGCCCTTGGCTCTTTGTGGTCCAGGACACGGCCACTTCCCTGGCTCCCGCTGCCCCCGATCCCTGCTCCGATGGCAGTGCCGGGACCTGCAGGGGGGACTTGGAGTCCTCCATTCCAGCTTGTCACCTGTGTCAGATTCAAAGATAAAGGTAAAACCAGTTTCAAAATCCCCACGACTGCACTGGAGTGGACATGATATCTCCTGTCTGCTCATGCTGCTGGTACCACACACCTCCTGGTGACCCCCCCCCGCTGTTGGTGACTGCAGCTGGGTCTCATCCTGCAGGTCTGTCCCAGGGACCTGACCTGCCTGTTCAAGGTGTCCCTGGGGACCATGAGCTGCCCCTTGTGCTTGCATCCGACTCCTCCCCACAGCTAGAGCATGGAAGGACCCCCAGGGCCTGGCCCTTAGAGATGCTGTTGACACAGAAGTGTCCCCACCTGGGGGTTTTGCTCCATGAATAAAATCTATGACGCCTTCCCATGAAGAGATTCCAATCCCAGGGGCTGTGCCATGTCCCTGCAGTTCATAGAATCATAGAATTGCCTAGGCTGGAAGGGACCTTCCAGGTCATTGAGTCCAACCATCAACCTCACACTGACAAAACCCATCACTAAACCATGTCCCTCAGCACCACGTCGGCCCAGCTTTTAAATACCTCCAGGGATGACAATTGACTAACTTTTTGCTTAATCCCCCAAAAGAACTCATTTTCATAGAATCACAGAATGGTTTGGGTTGGAAGGGACTTTAAAGATCATCGAGTTCCAACCCCCCTGCCCTGGGCAGGGACACCTCCCACCAGACCAGGTTGCTCAAAGCCCCCTCCAACCTGGCCTTGAACCCCTCCAGGGATGGGGCAGCCACAGCTTCTCTGGGCAACCTGGGCCAGGCTCTCACCACCCTCACAGCAAAGAATTTCTTCCCCAGATCTCATCTCAATCTCCCCTCTTTCAGTTTAAAACCATTCTCCCTCATCCTATGGCTCCCCTCCCTGACCAAGAGTCTGCGGTTCAGCAGGGCATCGCTCTGGGGTGCAGCAGGGGGACATCCCCGGGGCTCCCCTCCCTCACCCCAAGGTGTCCCTGGCAGGGAGGGCTGGCTGTCCCCATCGCAGGGCTGGCTTTGCTGACTCAGCAGCGCACGCCCTGTGTAAATGCCCGCCAGCTGCTGCCCTGGCCGCTGTTTGCTCAGCCCGCGCTGCTCTGTTTGCCTTCGGGGGATCACGATGGAAGGAGATGGCCTTTCAGCCGCCAGCAAATGGGGCAAGGAAGCCCCAGGCACCTGCCCCAAGGATCCTCCAACATCTCGGCTCCTCCAGCACCTGCCCAGGGCCAGTGGAGGATGCTCTGTGGCTGTAACCCATTGGCAAGACTCTAATTAAATCCTCCATGGAGTTCTAGGGGCAACAGAAAAATGCACCCGCTGCAGCATAACCCGGCTACCACGCAGCCTGGAAAATTATTTATTATCATTTCCTTGCAACAGAGATATGGGAAAAAAGCACCCGCCCTCCCCAGGTGCAAACAGCAGCAGCTGCAGCTTCCACGTAGGGTTCTATGTACATCACAGTGTAAAGTCCATCGGGAAAAAAATTCAATCCAAGTTTTAAAAAAACACTCCCCCACCCCCAACCTTAAGCCAGGAACCAGAAAAAAAAGTGGTTGAGAAAATGGGCTGGGTCCCTCACTCTTACTATAAAATATATATATATTTCTAAGGCGACGTTTCACAAAACCAGAAGCGAGGTTCCTAAAGAGTCTGAGCTGGCAGCCGAGGACACCAGAGGGGCACAAATCCCACGTGAGAAGCTAGTGTAGAAACGAAAACCTCCACCCAACCCCACGGCCTCAGTGGTCAGCATAGTCCTTGGTCTCCACCCCGGTCTCATTGAGCACCGTCGTCCTCATGATGGCCTCGGTGACCGCGTAGGGGTCGCAGTTGGCTGCCGGCCGCCGATCCTCAAAGTAGCCGTAGCCATCCTGGCCAACCTGGCGCGGGATGCGGATGCTGGCGCCTCGGTTGGCCACCCCGGCGGAGAACTCGAAGATGTTGGAGGTCTCGTGGTGGCCGGTGAGCCGCCGGGAGTTGTCCCTGCCACCCCGCGGGTCATAGACGCAGATGTGATAGTCGTGCCTCTTGCTCAGCTTCTCAATCGCGGCTTCAATGTGTCTGTGGGAGAGGAGAATGGGGTTGGGATTGTCAGTAGGTCCACTTTGGGGGTTGTTCCCATGGTTGGGAAGGTCGTCACCCCCTCCTTCTGTGCAGGGACAAAGACACCCCAGGGGACACTCTCATATGACCAGCTGCTTCTAAAATAAAATGAGCTGGGACAGCCCCAGCCCTGCCTGGTGCAGCCACCCAGGTATGGAGACACATGCGATATGGGGAGCTGCCATGTGGCCAAGGACACCCCAAACCTCCCGGGTACATCCCAGGGACCCCCTCCAGGACTCACTTAAGACCCCCTTCTCTCCGCATCTCCTCGGTGCTGTAGTTGGTGTGACACCCAGCGCCGTTCCAGTTGCCGGTCATCGGTTTGGGGTCCAGAGTAGCCACAACCCCAAAGTCCTCGCAGACGCGGTGGAGGATGAACCGAGCCATCCAGAGGTGATCCCCCATCTCGATGCCTTCGCACGGGCCCACCTGGAATTCCCACTGGAAGAGGCGAGCGGATGAGCCAGTGAGGACGGGCAGGTTCATGTCCCCCCCCAGCCATCACGTCCCTGTCACCCCCTGGTGAGGGCTGCCAGCCTGGGGTACGGCCGAGCTTTACCCCCCGAAAATCAGCAACAAGGATGAGGAGCATCAAGTTCAGCAACAGGACAGCTTTGGCACGCGAAAAAAAGGGAATAAATTGCTCATGGTTAAATAGAGCAAATTGGGAGGGGGGAAAGGGGTAATCAAAATGGAGGTAAATAAGCACCACACCTGCCTTCAAGGCTGGTGCTGGAGCTGCTGGTGTGCTGGGCCCCCCAACCCACACTGCAAACAGGGCAGGGGACTAACGAGGAGCCCGTTAGTCCTTCCCAGGGCTGCTGCTTCCCGGCCGGAGCCGGGGTTGCGCCACCCATGGTGACTAAGCAAGGTGGGGGTGACACATTTACGGCCGGTGGCACGGCCTGGCCGAGCTCAGGATGCAGAAAGCACCAAGAAGGACCCTGAAAAAAATCAGGGCAAACAGCAGGGTCGTTAAAAGTCCTGCCTCAGCCACACTGCAGATAAGCCCCCCCATGCTTATCTCCGCCACATCAGCAACAGGGGAGTCAGCGATTCGCAGGCTGCGGGGCCGAATCGCCGTCGGTCAGTCTGGCCACTCACCTAATGCAATCAGGGACTCCCTCCGGCTAACTCCTAAATAAACCCAAATCCCTCCTCCCCCCCAAGCTGCTTCCCAAGGCCATGTCCCACCCGAGCTTCCCAGCTCCCGGGGCAGAGGAGCAGGACGCAGACACCCGTTGCCCCACAAGCTGTTCCCGCAGCCCGTCCCGGCTCATCTTGTCCCTGCTCCGCAGGGGACAGAAAGCTGAGGGGAGCTCCACAGGGCATGCGAGAGCCCAGGCTGAGCTGCGCAAGGAGCTCCCTGCAGTTTGGCCGCCCCAAAAAGCAGGGATTTGCACATTGGGGCGAGTTAGAAGAAAATCAAATGTGCACATATTCATCCTGGCAAAACCGACATGGGGAGTCAGGGGGTTTGGCATCCCAGAGGAGCTGGGATTTGCTGGCTTATTCCAGCCTCACGCCAACTCGTATCCATCACTGGAAAGCGGGGCTGCGTGGGGTCATCCCCACCTACCTGGGAGGGCATCACCTCTGCGTTGGTGCCACAGATCTTCACCCCCGCGTAGAGACAGGCCTTGTAGTGGGACTCCACAATATCACGCCCATACACCTTATCTGCTCCGACCCCGCAGTAATAGGGGCCTGGGAAGGAAAGAGGTGTCACCAGCCAAGTAAAGCTTTTAGGAGCAACAGCAGCATTGCAGCATGATCCCACCACCCCCAGGTACCAGCCATCATCCGCAGAGGATTTACGGGAACTGCCCCCCACGGTGCATCCAGCCACCGTGCTCCAGCATCAGCCATTCATCTGCCCAACCTCAGCCTTATCTAAGCAGCTCAACAGGACTTGTAATGCAGCAACTGGGAGGTGGCCAGGAGATAAGGAAAGCTTGGCTCGGTCTGCCCTGCGGCACCTCGCTGACCCTCGGAACACATCAAGCCTCTGAGATTGTTGTGACAACAGCCGACATTGTCCACGCTCAGAAAATTCAACTCGCTGTGGTTTTATACAGCTCTTCCTCATTCAGGCAGGTCAGATTAACATCTTCTCCCCGTCTGGGGGAAGGGAGATGTTGAAAGTGGCCAGTCTCCACAAAAGGCTGACTAACTCAGATTGGAAACCCCCTGGCTCTCTCCCAGGAGGCAGCTGAGGCGCTTGGGGCTCGCTCACCACTGCAGGAGGGCACCATGTGCCGGCCCTTTCCCAAACAGCCGTGGGGAGGAGGTTTTTCCAGCCCAGTTCTCCAGCCCTTGCCAAACAAGTCCTGCAGATGAACTGTTTGTGTAACTGGGGTCCGGTGGGAGCGGCACTGCCGGCCGGCTCATCTGAGCTGCGGGCACCCAGCGCTCCCGGCAAACGCTCCCATCCTCATTCCAGCTCCTGCCCGGTGTCCGACGTGATGGGAAAACTGTGCCCAAGCAGGGCAGCAGGGAGCTGAGGGGAGCATGGGTTGGGGAGTGAAGGGAACACTTACCCTGGGGTCCGGGGAAGCCGTTGTCAGGCCAGCCGTAGGGGTGGCCGTTGATGCCCAGCAGTGTGTACTCCTGCTCCATCCCGAACCAGGGGTGGCTGTCCTTAACCAAGTCCATGACCTTCTTGCATGTGTGTCTCAGGTTGGTCTCTGGGAGCAGAGAGGTCCGGGTTAGACCCACACCGTTGGCAGGCACCCACCATGTTCCCCTCCATCCCGCTCAGACGTTGAGACTCCACCACTGCCAAGCACTTCCCACAGAAGCCTTAAGGAAACCAGGGAGCAGATCTCCCCCTTCCTGTGACGCTTCTCTGCTCCCCAGTTTCCTCCTTGCAGAGCTACTCCATCACCACAGCATCAGGCCACAGGCCAAGGAGGTTGTTTCCACCTACTCCCCAAACCAACCGCGATAGTCCATGAACATCCTCCTCTTACACGCCAAGAGACCACGAGCCATACCCCAGCCCCGTCCTACAGGCATCCAGCAGATCTGGGACCAGGGACCATACATGTCCCATCACTACTGCACCCCCATCCTCTTTCTACCAGCTTCAGCTTAATTATCCTCATCTTTCTCCTGCTCCACATTTTTGGTGAGCGTCCAGGCTGGCCATTCGTGGTGGCAGAGGTGCTCAGGGCAACCAGGGCTTTGCCAGGGAGATGCAGATATCAAAGAACCATGCTGACATGAGACAAGGTGCCAGGCAAGGGGACTGAGAGTTCAGACCGAAACAGCAGGGCTGAAAAACTGTTGTCACAGGGACAGGCAGCAAATTCTGCCTTTAAATCGCAATAAAAGACCCCAGAACAGCTATGACATAAAGTCCAGGCTGTGGGACTGGAAAGGAGCAGTGACACGTCCCTTGCACCGATGGGAGAAGTAGGGGAAGGAAGTTCTCCCCGACCCAGAGCCCACACAGCCCTTAACCTCCATGGAGACCCACTCTGGGAAGAGCAGGGGGGTGCACCCCTCTGGTCTGTGGGGTGTCACGGGGCTCGGGGCTGAGCTCTCTGCCCCGCTCCAGCCCCAGGAGCTCCAGGGCCGGGGGCTCGTTACAAATTGCTCTGGTGGAGCTGCCGGGCAGGAAACCCAGCCAAGACGCTTCCCCCGCGGCGGAAAGGCATGACGCCGTTTGAAGAGGAACCAGCCCCATCTTTCACCATCGCTGCCCGCAGCCTCTCCTCTGCCTGGCAGATGTGTGCATCACCCCGCGGATGCCGTCTCCCTCCCCCCACGCACCCACACGCTGCTTTTCCGGCAAATAACCGGTTATTTGCCAGCAAACAACCTCCCCCCCCCGGGAGCCCCTCGTTGTCCTCGCAAACCAGCTCCCCCTCCTCTGTCTGGGGCTTTATCAGACGGACGGGACAGACGCTGGGACTGCAGACTTCTGCCTGCGGTGATAAGAGCAAGAGCCGGCGCGCTCCGGGGCTGCTTGCAAAAGGTCACCCCGAGCCAGCCCCAGCACCTTCTCCCTCCTTTTCTGCAGCCACCCGTCAACAAGGAGAGCGGCCACCAACCCGGCACGTTAAAGCCCCCCCCTGCCACTTCCATCCCCAGCTCCCCCCGCCGTAACCCCGCTGCCCCGAGGGCTGGGTGCGCTCTAGAGGCGGGTGACGCCTTGGGCGCGCTGGAGCTGGCGAGCGCCGCGAGCTCCACGTCGCGCTGCTCTTCTTCTCACCCTGCATCTCCAAAACAGGTTCCTGCAAACAACCGCCACCACCAGCGCTTGAATTTCGGAGCCTGGGGCCAAGCGCTCGGTGCTGAGCTGCTCCCCAGCATCTGCGGTCCAGAGCGGGCAGCCCCTCGGGGGGTATGGCACCCTAAATAATGAGGGGGTGACCCTCAGGAGCCAGGGGGTGCTCACCTGCGGGTTTCCTGTTGTACTTCAGCACTTCGCAGAGCACCAGCTTGTTGGGGTCCAGGCAAAAAGGGTCCCTGAACATGCAGACGGGCACCAGGAACATATCGCTGTTGGAGCCCTCCGCCTGTGCCGTGCTGGAGCCATCGAAATTCCACTCAGGGACATCTGTGAGTCAGGAGGGGGACAGAGGGGGAGTAGGATTGGGAAAAGCTCTCTCTCATACGGATCGTGCCAAGTGCTGGTGGTTTAGACCCAGGATGGAGCACCCAGAGGGCACCGAGTGCCACAAGACGATGGCCACAAAGGTTTTCTCGCACATCCCCAGAGCCGGGTGGTGTTCCCAGACCATCAGTGTGTTCACCCCCCCCCCCCAGCACCATCGGGGCACAGGCAGGATCGGACCCAGCCATTTCACCTCCCTCCGCCAAACCCCAGGGATCCAGATGCCGACACGTCTCCACACCTGTTTGCCTGGTGGAAAGGGGCGAGGATCTCATCCTCCCCTTCCCACCCAGTGCTAATGACAGAAATTATGGATTAAGCAAACCGCAGCGACGCAGGCCAGATGTTTACCCTGCCGCTTGATATAACCCCATGTGGCAACTGCAGCCAGTGCCACGCAACCAGGGACATCAAGTGCCAACTCCCACCACCCAAAGAACCCTAGAACTTTTCCCTGGCAATGCTTGGGGCCCTCCACCATGCCAACCATCGTCTCGCGGGAGAAGCAGTGGTGTTACCTTCGATGCTCTTGGGTTCCTTGTTGAGGGTCCTGCTCTTGCAGCGCACGCCCTCGCCGCTGCCGTCGATCCAGACGTAGGTGACCTGCACCAGCCCATCCTGGGGCAGCCTCATGTACTGCTCCCGCACCAGCTTGTTCAGCCTGGAGCTGTGCGACACCGACATGGCGACGGCCCTGCGGGAGCGCGCAGGTGAGTGCGCCATCACCCCCAGACCCTTCCCCTCCCTTTATTTTAAAAGCAACACCCCCCTCCAACCCTTCAAAAAAAAAATAAGCCACAACCAACCTCCCGCCCGGCCGCCCCCGCGGGTGCTCGGCGCTGCACAGGCAGCCCCGACCCGGCTGCCCCCTCCCCGCCGCCGAGCGGAGCGTCCCCCCGCGGGACTCGAACCCGCGGCCCCGCCGCTCACCGGCCCCAGCGCTGCCCGTCGCCGACGCCCGCCGCGCTTTATACGCGGCCGCGGCCGCGGCCGCCCCGCGCGGGGAGGCGGAGCGGAGGCGGCTCCGCCCCGGGCTCCGGCCCCTTCCCCATCCCGCGAGGGTTAGCGATTAAAAAGGTATATTATCATTTTTTTTAATTTCTTATTAAAATATTCCTCATTAAGAACAGCGCGTATCGCATTGTTAAAACATCGCTTTATTAACAAATGACAAGTTACTTGCTAAATAACTGGCTATTTTTTTAAAAAATAACAAGTATGACTCATTGGAAATATTATTTACCACCTCGCTGCACTCCCTCACGGCGCTTTGTTTTTGTAGGGTTGCCCTCAGGTGCCGGGGGGTGTTTTGGCCCCCCCAGCCCTGCTCCGGGACATGGGGTGTGGAGCTGGTGTGACCCCCCCAGGGCACCCCAAAAGCCTCGCTGAGACCGTGCCCTGCGGAGGTGAGACGCCTGGGAGTGGATTGGGGTGCCTGGCCAGGCCTGGGGACACGGGCAACCGGATCCCTGGGGACACTAACACCACCCTTGTCCCCCCCAACCCTGCCTCGGACACCCCCAGGGACGAGTCCTGCCCACCCGCCTTCAGCCCCTCGTGTTGGCAAGGCTGCACCGTCCTCCGGGCACGGCCACCCCCTGCAGAAGAAGGGTGTCTGGGCTTTGAAGGCACGGAAGGCTGCAGGGATTGCTGCTGGGAAAACACCGAAATTGCCCCCTTCGGCCCCTCGCAGCTATAAATTATTGAGCTAAAGTACAATATTTTACATTTTGGAGCGCTGTCGGTGTAGTTAAGGACCTTTTAAAAAACAAGAATTCTCCACGCGCAGGAATGGCTCTGGTTTGATTTACAGCCAGATAAAAACCCCAAGCCAACGGGTGTGACTGTGAGCAGATTATTTCAATATATCAGCAATTTCCAGCTATCGAGCCGAACCCAGATGTAAATTAGATTAATTAAACGGGCCGCTGCCTTTTCAGTGTTCCACAGGCACGGCGGTGACAGGGTTCGCATTCATTAGAGCGGCCAGATCCGAAAGGTGCCAGCGGGGACCCGGCTGCGAGCGCAGACACGGCGCAAACAGCCCGCTCCGGCGCCTCCCCGGCCTTATCTCCAATAAACCCGTATTTTGTTTCTGGGCGGAGGGTAGGATGTCAAACAAACCCCCAGCAAACCCAGCCAGGTGAGTGCACCCCCACTCTCCAGCCTCAGTCTTTAAGCAGTTTTTGGTTTTAACGTTCCAAGAGGACGGAAGGCTTTAAAGCACGACCGGGCTCCAAAGCAGTTTGGGGTTTTGCTCATTCCCCCCGGTCCTTAAGGCAGGCTCATGCTTGCGGCCGCCTGACTCACCCCCAGGAATGTTTTTGTGCAAAACAGTAAAACATCTGCACTGGGACAGCTAAAAAAGACCCCTTCACAGCCAATGTGTCCGTCCTCCTCCCCACCCCCCCCACCCCGACACAGACCCACAAACTGCCCCCCATCATACCTCCTCGCCGGGCACCGACCCCAAGCCCCAGCTCTGTTTGTCTTCCGAAGGTGTTTTGGTCCCGCAGGTGGATAAACAAGTGGGGAGAAACCCGAAAGCATCTGCGATTGCACAAGAACCAGGAAATGAGATTGGCAGAGAGAGGGAGAAGCAAAACTTAATTAGCAATTTTGGGCCCCAGGTGGTGACATCAGTGGCAGCAGGCTGCGGGCAGGCCAGACGTCACCAGCCCCATCGCCCCCAAGGCACTGCCCCGAGCAGAGCCCGGGCAAAGGAGGTTGGCACCCAGGGACGTGCCCGAGGGCCCCCGGAGCAGCGGTGGCAGAGCCACGGGGGTCTCCTCTCTGTCACCCGTGTCCTCAGCGCTGCCCAGGGGACGTACATGGTCCCCCGTAGCTGAACCTGGGGTGCAACTCGAAAGCAGCCACCTCCCTCTCTGGGGTGCTTTAGGGACACAGCTACGAACGCGGTTGCAAAGCTCAGCGTTTCCTCATTCCTGTTTGGAAATCATCCCGAGCAGGGCAGCAGCGCAGGAGGAAACATACCCCTGGGTGAGCAACCCAGCGGCAGCGTTTCCCGGAGGTGTTGCAACACGTGGCCAAGGCAGCGCGAGCCATGGACGCGCCAGCAGCTCTGCAGGGTCCCTTGGCCCTGAGCACCCATCTCCATCCTGCTCTGGGAGCTGGATCCCATGGGACTGGCTTTGGGACTGGTGAAGCAGGGGCTGATGCTGAGCTTTCACGGCAAGCAGGGAGGATGGTGATGGATCTGCATCCCTTGGGAAGCATCGCAAACCCAACCGGGGAGAGGTGACCCACTTCTACAGAGCGTGATGCATGGCATCCTTCAGGGCAGACAGCAGGACGAGCAACGGTGTTCTCATGGGGGACACCAGGGTTTGGCCAAGAACCTGCACCTCCCTGAGTCAGCTGGGTACGGGAGACAACCATGGAATGCTTCAGGTTCTAAGGGACCTTAAAGATCATCCAGTCCCACCCCCTGCCCTGGGCAGGGACACCTCCCACCAGACCAGGTTGCTCCAAGCCCCGTCCAACCTGGCCTTGAACCCCTCCAGGGATGGGGCATCCCTGGAAGTGTTCAAGGCCACTTTATTCCCAGTGGAAGCCTTGGCTTCCTCCCTGGATGGGCCCAGAAACACCTCAAAGCACTAGTGGGCTGAAAACCACGGAGAAACAAAACAAAATTCAGGCTGCGTTAATGATCACTAGTAATTGGGTTTGGGGAGCAGAGCTCCCCTTTGAACGGCTGGAACCACTGAGCACCAAAATCCCCCAACAGGGAAGACAGAATAAACATGGATAATCCCTCACCTGGTCAAAACCCACCCGACCCTGGGAGGGCAAACACCGTGTTTGCCCTTTTTGGGTTTTTTTTTGTTTTGTTTTGTTTTCTTTTACAGCTGTTTGGGGGCAGCAGGGACACTGCCAGCCTGCGGGCACACGGCCAGGGTCCCATCCCTGCCCAAACACCGCAACCAAGGCAGCTCGCCAAGTATATGATTGATGCCGAATTATTTCATGTCAAAAGGGATTTAGGTAAGCAGGAAAAAGTATTTCTGCCGTGTAGCGTTGGGCACCTGCTTATTCAGCTTTTCTCTCAACCTTGGGATCAAATCTTACCTCACCCCAGCCTAATTCCAGCCATTTCTGTAGCATCAGCTTTATGTCACACTAACAACGCCAAACACAATTCACTCCTGCATCCTCGAGCCTCTTGAGCAGGATTTTATCCCCCAAGCAAGCCCCAGCCAAGGTGCTCCACGCTCTTTGCAATCAGTGGGCTCCTGCCCGCTCCTCTCTGCGCCGGGTACAGCAAATATTAACCACCAGCAGGCACCCGGCTCGGGAATCAGTGACTGGCCCAAGGTCAGGCCACCGGAGGAGCCGAAGGCAGGAGGGGAGCAGGGATGTCCTTGTACCAGGAAAAGGTCGCAGATTAAACCTCCAGAGGATTTTGCTGAGGACCATTTTGAGCTGTGGAACGGCACAGGGGGGTTTCTTGAGATTAAGGGCGGCAGGAAGAGAAGCTGATTCCTGATGTATTGCTCCAGTGCAGACCAACCATCACCTCCACCGCGGCGGTTGAGATGCCATTCCCGGTACCCACAGGGATCACTGGGTGTTACAGGATGCGGTGGGGCTGTCCCCTTTCCCAGCACCTTTTTTGGGAGGTGATGTCCATCAGGCTGCACCCAGTGATGCCCAGAGAGCTCTCCCGGGGAGACCTGACCAAGGCCTAAATAAAACTTTTAGTTTTTATCTCTCTGACTTTGAGACTTTATCGGTCCGAGCATTTTCAAGCCTTGCCAAGATACACCAAATATATTACTAAAGCCTTTGCTTCAATAACAATAACAGCCTTAGGAAATTTTCCAGGTTGAAAAACTGCAGTAACATGACGTGCTTTACCAAGAAGGGGTTAAACACAGACTAAGTTACTCCTGGGGTTAAACATGGACTACTTTACCCCCTGGGGTGACTTTTAATACCTTCACCCCAGCTACAAGCTGGTGCTGCAGCTGGGCAGGGGCTTGGGGACCTTTCAGTTTGGTTGTCAGATCCCTCCCCGTGACTGCCCAGGAGGGATCACCCCCAGGCACAGGGGAAAGCAGAGATATTGGGATGGAGAGTTTGGTTTTCACTCTATCCTCTAGGATTCAGGATGTTGCTCAGAACCGAGGGGGTTTCACCCTGCTTGTCCCTCTCCCCATGTGTGTTGGGTTAAACCCCAAAAGCATCTCCTGGAGCCCAGGACCACTGAGCCCCAGGCAAAAGCCTTCCTTTCCCCGGGTTTGGTCCGAAAAAACTTTGTCTCCTGCCCAAAGTGTTTGACGGGGAGATTAGAGGGAAGGCAAAGAGCAGGGTCGGGGCAGGGGAGCCCGGCACAAACACCATAAAGGGATTAGAGGGGCTGCAGGGGAGAGAGGGGCGGGGGATTTTCCTGCCTGCCCTGCTGGGGAAGGGGCAGTTTTCTCTGGCCGAGGAAATGCGAGGTGGGGGTGCATGGCCCAGCAGGTCTGCAGTCACCGACTGGGGATGCTGGTGGGTGCTGGGATGCGGCAGGAGGTGGCCAAGGTGGGTCAGACCAGTGCCGACGGGTTTAGCAGAGGGAGGGCTGCGCTGGTGCTTCCCCATCCCCGATACACACTCGCTTTTACACTTTTCCTATAAAACAGCTGAACTGACAGCTTCCCTTTACAGTTAAAACACATTTAAGCAACAGCAAATCTTCTTATGTCTAGATGTTTGCACCCAAACCACTTTCTCTTCATTCAAGTAGTACCGCCATACCTTTTCCTATACTTACTCACACGCATATAGATATATAAATGCATAGACGTAGTTCTTTATGTCTGTCATACCAGAACACGCCTGGGGAGCACACAGTCCCAACTCAAACAGTACTTTGGTGGCCACCAAAGTGCCCAGCACCAAATCGTGCCCCTCCTGTAGAGCTGGGTCCTCCCACTCAGACCCATCCCACCCATTTCCCCCCACACACCAGCAAAGCCAATGGCAGGAGGGCCCAGCCATCCCACTGCTCACTCCTACCCTGAGGGAAGCCCAGGAGACCCCCAAGCTGTGATTTTCCTCCTCTATCCCCCTGGGAGGGCTTCAACCCACTGGTGGTTCCAGATCCACCAGAGCTGGCCCAGTCCAGGCAGGGGAAGCCCGTAGCAGGGGCTCTCTCTGGGTGAGGTGGAGGCTTCAAACCCTGCTCTGAACCAGGCGAGGAGGGATTTCAAGCAGGTCCCTCCTGTCCTTCAGCCTCTATGCACACGCAAGGGGGGATTTGTCCTCTCCACCTTCATAGCCAAAGGTAAAGCACTCATCCTGGAGGAGCTCAATGCCAACATGGTGAATATTTGCCCCTTGTTCCATGTGCCACCCAGGCTGGTTTTGGCAGATCCTTGCTCAGCTGGTTTAGGATGCCCTCCCACACTCCCACCTCTCCTGGACAGCCGCTGTGGGAAGCGAGGTCTCCTCTTGGCAACAGGGAGATAACACCTTGCAACATCTACTGGCTTTGAGGAGCGAGGAACTTGCCTAAGATCGTGGAGAAACCCTGTTGTGAAGCCAGTGGTTCCCCTCCAGCCCCACGGGCCTGGTGTGAGCTGCCAATAAAAGCCCAGGCTCCCTCTCAACACCAGATGGTGCAGTAGGGTCTCTTTGCAGGAAGCTCCTAAAAATTATTGTGGAGGTTATTTTCACCTTCAAGGATATGTGTGTGTGGATTTGTGAGGGCAAGGTTGTTCTCAATAGGCAGCACAAAGGGCTCAGAGCAGGAGTGCAGGGCCCCAAGCAACCCCATGCATCCTCTGAGCATCCCTGCTCCTCCAGCCCACAGGCAGGATAAAACCCAGGTATAATCCCCAAGCTGTTTCCCCCTGCAAGGTTTTTGTTTGAATTTACTTTCTAATCCTCTAGCAGTCACTTCAGGCTGTTAGGGAAAGAATTTTGGGGGAAAAAAGGAGGCATGTGGCACATGCACAACCTCAGGGAGCCAAAGCGGAAGGGGCTGATCTCTGGCCAAGGAGCTAGAATTTGCAGATTGCTGGTGCAGGAAAAGAAGCACAGGGCGGCTCAGCACGTGTAGGAACACAAAGCCCGTTAGACGGGTGAATGGCCGGGCTAAATTTCACCCAAGCCTTCCCCTGGGTCACCCACAGCACAGAGTCGGGGAGGAAAGGCTGCCTGCAGGAGCCACAAACCAGGGCTGCCCCAGCGTGCTGGGGAATGGGTGGTGGAGCCGGGGCACCCACGGGTTTCTTGGCCATTTAGAAGGACCAATTTCCCTGTGATCTCTGCCAAGACAGACCCAGCAAGCTATGACTCATGGGGGGAAGTTCCTTCTCGTCTCCTTAGAGAAAGAAATCATGAGTCACAGCTCCCCACGTCACAGCCGGGAGCCCTGTCCCATGGAGGTCTCACCCAGCTCTCAGCTTTTTCTGCAGGTCTTTGCTTCGGAGACAGGACTAAGGGTCCCATTGCCACCCTGTGAAATCCCTCACCAGGCTCCAACCAGCCTCCCGGGATGCAAAACCAGGGGATTTTTGACCAACAGCATTTATTCTAGCAAAACTAAATCCCAAAGCGCATTAAAACTCCCGTAGCAGCAAAGCGCTCCGAGCGGAGTCTCTAAATAAGCTGCAAAACACCAAAAAGATTAACTACCATTTATAGTCAACAGGATTATAAGCATCGGCAAGCGAGGCACCCGAGCAAGACGGCCGGCTCGCCGCAGCCTCCTCGCCCAGCTGCTTTCCCAGCCTATAGCCTGTTTGGCAACCCTGCTCGTGCAGTCTTACACAAACACAAAGCTATTTCACTTCCCTCGCTGCTCACTTCAAGCCCTGGCTGATGCCAACCTGGGGCGTTCAAACCAGGGCAACTGTTTGCCCGAGTCATGAGGGTTTGATTTTTTTTTTTTCCCCCCCAAAGAAAATAGGAAGAGGATCTCTGTGGGTGGTTTCTGTTATATCAGTGCTTACCCAAAAACAGTGGGGTTTTTTTCCTGAAGAAGCAATGTCATCTCCTTGCAATCGCGTGCTTTCAGGAACTGGAACTGTAAAGGGGAAAAAAAGAATAATTAAGCACTTTTAAAGGCAATTCTTAACAGCTTGTAGGATTTGGCCTTAGATATACGGAAAAAGGCTGCCTTGAAGAGGTGCCATGTAGTGTCCAAGGCCATTAGTGGAGCTGGGTAGACTTTTGGGGGGCAAAAGCTTTGTTTTTTTTAAAGAAAAACACCTTATTGCAGCTTTTTGCACAAACAAAAGGCAAATTCTGGCAAAAGTTGGCTTTGAGTTAACCCAGAGCAAAGCAGCCGGGTGCGCTCGAGCGCTTTGGGTACCGTGATCTGAACTCGCAGAGTTTGTAACCTGTTTCATATCCTGCAAAGCTAAAACCAGAAGCTCCCCCATGAGGAAGGCTTTAATGTGAATTTAAAACAAACCTGCCAGCCCTAGAAACTTCCTTGTTCTGGGGGAAAAAAGGCCCACTAAGGACTTCATTTTGGCCTTGTTTAACCCATTTTGCAAGTAGATTGGTTCAAAAGGAATTACTTTTGGTCCCTAGCAGAGCATCCCCACCTGCGTTGGCTTCCAGCCCCTCCCAGCAGGGATTAAGCTGATGCAGGTTTGTTTTCCTGCGATAGCAACAACCACCCTGGAGTTATCCGCCCTTTTGGGTGCTCATCCCGTGCCCCCAACACAAACCCCCTCCAAAGGCTAATGAAACAGAAACGCAGCTTCTTTCATTGCCCAAATCTCAGGAACCTTTCCCAGCATTGCCCTGGGTGAGCTGACAATGCAGCCCCCCCATCATCACCTGCCCCTTGGGGCTTTTGCTGCCCGACACAACCAGGGACATTATTGTTCCCATGAACGTACCTGCCGTAGCCAATTAGCAGCCAAAACCAAAAAGTCAAACTGAAGGCAGGAGGCAGAAGAGCCCCAAGGCCAGAGTGGGCCCAGCCATGCATGGCAGCCCTCACACGTGTGTGGGCTGGGGGGGGGGGGCGGTCCCAGGTCTGAGTCTCCAACCCAGCTGGGGGGAGTCCAACACCCCAACATGGCCAGAGACACCCTGACACATCCAGGGCTGATCCCTGGAAACAGCCAGCCTTTCCCCTCCAAGAGCCATCGCCCTGGGCCACCCCTGCCCCTCTCTGCAGCCCCATCCCCTTTCATGGAATCATAGAATCATCTAGTCCAACCCCCCCCCACAGTCAGCAGGGACACCCCCAACTAGACCAGGTTGCCCAGGGCCTCGTCGAGCTTCACCTTGAATGTCTCCAGGGAAGGGGCCTCAACCACCTCCCTTGGCAACCTGTTCCAGTGCTCCTCCACCCTCATGATAAAGAACTTATTCCTAATGTCTAATCTAAATCTGCTTTTTTCCAGTTTAAAGCCATTACCCCTTGTTCTGTCATTGCCAGCCTTTGTGAACAGACCCTCCCCAGCCTTCCTGTAGCCCCCCTCAGGTACTGGAAGGCCGCTATGAGGTCTCCCCGGAGCCTCCTCTTCTCCAGGCTGAACAACCCCAGCTCCCTCAGCCTGTCCTCGTAGCAGAGATGCTCCAACCCCCTGAGCATTTTCGTGGCCCTCCTCTGGACCCGCTCCATCAGGTCCATGTCCTTCTTATATTGAGGGCTCCAGACCTGCACACAGTACTCCAGGTGAGGTCTCACCAGAGCAAAGTAGCAGAATCACCTCTCTGGATCTGCTGGCAACACTTCTCTTGATGCAGCCCAGGATGGGATTGGCCTTCTGGGCTGCAAGAGCACACTGCCTGCTCGTGTCCAGCTTCTCGTCCATCAGCACCCCCAAGTCCCTTTCCTCAGGGCTGCTTTCTAATACCTCATCCCCCAGTCTGTATTTATACTGAGGATTGTTCTGGCCCAGGTGCAGAACCCTGCACTTGCTTTTGTTGAACCTCATGAGGTTCATCTGGGCCCACCTCTCCAGCCTGTCCAGATCCCTCTGGATGACATCCCATCCCTCTGGTGTATCGACCAGACCACACAACTTGGTGTCATCCGCAAACTTGCTGATGGTGGACTCCATCCCTCTGTCTATATTGTTGATAAAAATGTTGAACAGTACCGGTCCCAGCACAGACCCTTGAGGGACACCACTTGTCACTCCTCTCCATCTGGACTTAAAGCCATTGAGTACTACCCTCTGGATGCGACCATCCAGCCAATTCCTTATCCACTGAACCGTCCACCCATCAAATCCGCGTCTCTCCAGTTTGGCAAGCAGGATGTCATGGGGGACCGTGTCAAAGACCTTTCCTTGTTTTACTCCCCGGGATGGGGTAAAACATCATGGAATCACAGAACGGTTTGGGTTGGAAGGGACCTTAAAGACCATCCAGTTCCAACCCCCTGCCCTGGGCAGGGACACCTCCCACCAGACCAGGTTGCTCAAAGCCTCATCCCTCATCCTTCCAGCACCTTTCTCTTCAACTACCCCAAAATTCAGCAGCAAAATCCCATTGCAAGGAACTGATTTGTCTCTGCTTCCCCCTTCCTCTGACATCTCCAAGGCTGATGGCTGGTGCACGGCTTCCCGCAGAGCCAGAGCAAGGCTGTTATGCCTTAAATCAACCCTCTTGTCCACCCTCTGGCCTTGCCAGGCTGCAGAAGTCATTAATTACTCCTTGCTCAAGAACACAAAATGGTCTGGGACCGGTGGTGCTCCCTAACGGGCTGCTCACCTCCCAGCACAATGACAGGGACAGTTTAATTACTACTGTAATTTTGCCTGTGCCCGAGCTGTCTCTGAAGCCAGGGGCTCTGTCGCCCTCTTGGCTAAAGGCCTAGGTGGCCACGGGACAAATTAGAGCAGAAAAAGTCATGGAAGAAATTTGAATTTAGCATTCTCCGCCCAACCTGTATTTGTGCCTTAAGCGAGCGCCCAGGGCTGAACTCCTCTCCCTCTCCCCAAGACTGGGATGGAGTGGGAAAGTCATGGCCCCATCCCAGCACACGACCAAGAGCTGTGTGGAGCAGGCATAGCTATAACACGGGTGTAAAGGGGATGACCCAGCTGGACCTCTCCTCCCCAGCCAGCAGCTCTGTGGGGATCAGCCCTGCCCCAAAGCAACCCCAGGTAGCAGAGCCCTGTCCCACTTGGCCTGAGGACAGGGACACTCCCAGAGCTATGGTGTCTCCAGCATCTCCTACCTCTGGTCTTACCTGCAGCAGGGTGGGGAGGGCACAGCTCCTCATTTAATCAGGTCAAAGTAAATATGTGCTCAGCTTGCCCTGGCCAGGGCGACTAGGCTGGGTGGTGGCAGTGAGGGCAGCCCTTGGAGGTGCAGAGGGTCCCCCATGAGGGCTGAGGACAACTCCATGTGCAGATCCAGACCTACTTCCTGGGGCCAGGCAGGAGGAAGAGGAGGGTGGCCCAGAGGGGTGGAAGCAGGCACCACGGCAGCTTGAGGAAGGGCAATATCCCCCATCCTTCAGTGCCAGTATCATCCTTACCCCTTGGGGGGTCCACCCGGTCCCCCCAGATCCCAAAACATGATGAGCCCCGGTTTGGAGCAAGGCCCACAGCCAGCCTAGTCTGGTGCTCACAGCCTGGGCTGGCCAGGGCTAATCCCTCCCCTGGGGGTTAGTGCCCTCGGGCAGCACCTCCAGCTGTGGGGGATGATCACCTTCCATCCCACATCTTCCCCAGCAGCTGCAAGGGATGATCACCTCCATCTCACACCCACACCTTCCGTAGCAGTGACTGTGGGCAGTTTGATGCAGCCCTTGGGAGTGGGGAATGGCCTGGGATGGGATCAGGACCCCCAACCCTGAAGCTTTCCCAAGCAGAGGGAGAAATCCCTCCCGCAGCTCCCCATCCTCAGGATGGGTGAAAAACTTCAGGAGATGAGGGCAGGGAGGGAAACTGAGGTACAGCACAATGTGCCCTTGCTGCTGACTGGAAGAGGTGCTGGGGCCACGGTGAGGAAAAGCCACCACAAAGCTCCTGATTGGCAGGTCTCAAGGGACACAGCATTTCAGTTTCCAGCTCCCTGCAAGTAACCCTCAACGACAGACCTGCAGATTTTCCTAAATCCATTTTCCAGGTGTTTTGGGTGCAGAGACAAACTTGAAAGCACAGCTCATCCCCTCTGGAATTTCAAAGCTGATCTTGTTATTTGGAGCCTTAGCTGTGGGGTTTTGAGCTGCTGGATGAGCTGTTGGGGCTGGATGAGCAGAGAGTGAGGTGGATTGAAAACTGGCTGAACGTTTGGGCCCAAAGGGTGGTGAGGGGTGGCATGAAGTCTAGTTGGAGGCCAGTGACTAGCTGTGTGCCCCAGGGGTCGGTCCCGGGAATCCTGGGTCAAGTCCTCTTTAACATCTTTGTTAAGGATCTGGATGATGGGGCAAAGTGGACTCCCAGCAATTTTTGCTGATACCAAACTGGGAGGTGTGGCTGATACACCAGAGGGTCATCCTGCCATCCAGAGGGACCTGGAGAGGCTGGAGAAATGGTCTGGCAGGAACCTCCTGAAGTTCAACAAGGAGGAGAAGTGCCAAGTCCTGCCCCTGGGGAGGAACAACCCCAAGCACCAATATACGCTGGGAGCCACCCAGCTGGAAAGCAGCTTGGCAAGAAAAGGACCTGGGGGACCCCAAGTTGCACATGAACCAGAACAGACCCTTGCTGCAAAGAGGTCTAATGCCCAGCTGGGCTGCGTTAGACAAAGTATTGCCAGTCGGGGGAGGGAAGTGGTCCTCAAGGGGATTCAGCTCTGCTGAGGCCAAACCTTGAGCGCTGTGTTTTGGGCTTCTTCTTATGCTGGGATCCCCAGGAACCCTCTTGCTGTGCGCCCCTGGAGACGGGGGCCACCTCAGGCCGAAGGGGACTGACGGGGCCCTGGGAGGCCACAGCCAAGGCCTGGGGGGCTGTCCTGAAGCACCGACGCCGAGCACAGGACAGAAGATGTGGGGGATGGAGCGGGCAGTGATGTTGCCGTAAGCCCTGAGGCTTGTGCCCAGGCTGCTGAGGCAAGCGCCGTGGGCGAGGATGGCTGGGGGAGTTTCCTTCTCGAGGGACCTGGGCTTCTCTCCCACGCCTCCGCAGGCCAGGCAATGACCATGGCCTCTCCTCCTCTTCTAGCGGGACACCCACCGCTGCAGTGTCCCAGAAGAGACGTCCATCCCCACCAGCTCTCCACACACCACCGCAGCACATGCTGAACATGGCCACGGCCTCGGAAGACCTCTGCCCCCTCTGCCCTTGACACCTGGGACAACACAGCCTGTCCCACGCAATGTGACCACCGCTTCTGTTTCAGCCGTATAGGGCAGGGGGCAGAGACCGAGCCCAGGAGCCCAACTGCAGGAGGAGGGTGATGATCATCTGGCACTTGCTGTGGAGGCACACATTTGAGGTGGACACCATAAAGACCACTTGTGGCATCCTGGGGCAAGGCCCAAGATGAAGGGACTTATGGACTGCCACCATCAAGAGGAGCATCCCGAGAACACCAGGAATGGAACCGGGATGCAGAGTTCGTGGGCTGCCTTCACGCCATGGACTGGGGGAGCCTTTTCCAGAAGCACCCAGCTCTGCTGCAGCTCCTGCGGCCCTGGCTGCCTCAGGAGCTGCCTCATCTTTGAGGAAGAGCCTCCTCAGACGCTCACGCTGGAGGAGATGATCCTGAGCACCCTGCCCATCTAGGGCCTGCATGAAGGACACCTGGTCGAGGTGCCACGGGGCAACGTGGGAATCTGCACAATTGTGTTCATGCAAGGATTCACTAAATTCACGGCAGAGCAGATGAGGAGGCCAGCCCACCAGATCCTGCTGCAGGACGAGTGCCGTGCTGCCAGCAGGTTGGAGGACAGCCCCGGGGACGTCAGCGGATCTGCTGTCTTCAGCTGGTGGCAGGAGCGCAGCCCTGAGGCCACCACAAGCTGGGCTGCCCACCAGGAGAGTCGGGAGGGCAACCTCGTGGCCAGAAGCACCTTCTACAAGAGAGGGGGAGTCTCCCTTGTGAGCAGCACGGGCTGGGCTGCCATCCGAGGGGGATGGGAGCGCAGCCCCGGGGCCGGCACCAGCCCCGCGGCCTCCCAAGGTGGGAGTCCTGCCCCCGACCAGCCCCTCCAGCAGCGCGGCCGCAGCGGAGGCCGAGGAACCGCAGCGGGAGCCGGGGGAGGCTGCGGCCGGTGCCTCTGCTGCCAGCCGGGGCCGGGGCCGCTCACCTCGGGGGCCCCGGAACCCTCTCCAGAGGAAGGCCGGCAGCTCCCAGGACTCTTCCGTGCCCACCAAGAAGCCACCGCCCCGGGGATGACAGAAGAAGGTCCCGGCAGCTGGAGAAAGGAGGGCTGGGACAGCAGCGGGGCCACGGGCTGACCCCCAGGGCCACCAGAAGGCTCTGCTCAGGACTCAAAACCTCAGCTCTAACAGCAAATAAAACCATCAAAATCCCCACCCATGATGCTTTCTCCCTCTTTTCCTGGTGCTCGGCCCAGCTTTTCCTCCCAGCTCTGCTGGGCCCGAAGGCCTATGGGGTCCATCTGGTGGGAGAGGGGCTGGGGCGATGGACGTGATCCATTGCCTTGGACCATGCGAGCTGGATGGTGTCTGTAGCACCTCCTCAGGCCTACGGGGTCCATCCGGTGGGAGAGGGGCTGGGGTGATGGACGTGATCCATTGCCTTGGACCATGCGAGCTGGATGGTGTCTGTAGCACCTCCTCAGGCCTACGGGGTCCATCCGGTGGGAGAGGGGCTAGGGTGATGCACATGGTCCTGGGCATCTAACTCTGGGTGGCCCTGCTTGAGCAGGGGGGTTGGACCTGATGACCTCCAGAGGTGCCTTCCCACCTCAACCACTCTGTGGAAGAGGAGGAAAGCTTTAACAACTCAAGGCAGCGTCCAGTCAATGCCACAAGAGGGGGATGAGCTGAGCTTTGGCACGGCATGTTCATCTAGGCTGTGGGTAGATTTTATCATCTCATAAACAGGAAGCACATTTGCAAGTCACCAGCTAAAAATGTGGGTAAGTGGCCATCGTTCCTGCTGGGCAAGCAGGCTCTGGCAGTGCGGGCTGCCCACACACCAGATTGGTGCTGCCAGGATCCTAATGCAATGGATGAAATGGATCCTCAGCCCTGTGCAGCAGGGCGAAGCTGAGGGCTTTCCCCAACCCTGCGTCAGCAGGTCCTTCCTCCTACAGATGACCACTGGAAATGCTCACAAGGGCTCTGACCTCATGAGAAAACCTCCCAATAGCTCATCGTCCAGCATCTTGTTTAATATGCAAATAGGCTGATATTTCCCTGGAGAAGGAAGGGTTGTGGGGAAACCAGGGAATCTGCAGAATGAAGTGTTTGCACCCAAAGGGATAGCTTTCTGCTGAAACATTAAGGGGTGGCTCTCCAGCCTCGGAGATAGGACATGTTTATAACACCCCTGCTCCCATGTGTGCTGCAGCACCGTTCGAGGCAAACCTCAGTGCAACGCACCGTAAAGTGCAAAACTATAGAGTGCAAACCTCAAGGGAGTGCTGCTGTACTTTGCAAAGCCTGACACATGGTTTGGGTTTGGTGTCTTCTGGGAAGAAACCACTGGCTTAATCCAAAGGTTGAACCCAGGTGCACCATGAAAAGGCACTATCTGCCCATACTGCAAGATATTTCCATGGTTTATAGTCTTTTAACAAGCTCCTCTAACCCAGCACCACCTTTGCTGTGCTGCTCAATGAGCTTAAATACCAAAACCTAAAATAAAAGCTGCTGGATCAACATGGGACCAGGACCTCCATATTACCAGGTCATAAAGGGGGACTTGGTGCCATGGTGGTTTTTCTGGGCCTGGCTTCACCAGGGCTTTTCCAGAAGATCATCATGCTCTACAGAAAACCAGCTGCAATGCTCAAGTCAGACTTTTGTTTATTTGCCTGTCTCTCACTCGTGAGTACAAGGACTCAAGTCACCAAAATGGCACCGCACATGCTCCCGCAGTCCTGCTGTGGTGGGGTCCATCCCAGCCCAGCTGAGATCCATCACAGCACCACCAACAGCCATTCTCTAAACAGTCAGGAGGATTTAGGAGACCAGTAATAGGATTATAAATCCTGTTCCCTTGGTCACCACCGTTCACTAGAGCTCAGCCAGTAACCAAGCCCTTTATGTCTGTCCCATTAAAGCTCTGCCATGTGCACGGTAAGCAAGGACCTGATGGCTCTTTCCCTGCCTCAAAAAAAATATCTCCCTGGGGAATATTATGGCAATCACAAGCTGATTCTGTGCATTTTTAACTAAAGGATCTTACATCGTGACCCTGTGAGAGGGTCAGCAACCTCCTCACATACACCAGTCTGTGCAGAACGGGTGGTGGTAATTCACCTCCTTGGGCAGCTGAGGGATCAGTCAGCCCAGGGCAGTGACCTCCACGTGTGAGCCAACCTGCAGATGAGTGTTCATCACCGGCCATGGCCTGTAACGCTTATGCTGGACTTGGGCTTCTCTCTCCCCTTCTGCCCAGCTCCGGAGAGTTGGTTGATCCCCGTTTTCTGATCTCAGCCCTCAGCCACATTTTGGGTGTGAACCAGCCCTTGGGGCTGGTGGGAACCACTATCAGTTGAAATCAAGTTCGTTAAGATGGTGTCAAGATCTGGAAACCTGAAAGTGGCAGAGGCCAGTGATCCAAAGCCATCGGGATCTTCTTTGCTCAAGAAGAAGTGCTCAGCTGCACTTCCCTCGTGAACCAGATCTTTGGCAGCCTGAGCAAATGGCCTGTTGTCTTCCTTCAGTGTGAGGGGACCAGATCCAGTAAAGATGCAGCTACTGAGCAGTGATAATTTGTGTTTAACCAAGTAATGGTATGGTCATGCTCCTCATAAGCATGCCAGCTCATCTCAGAAAGGCCTAAGAAAATCACCTTAAAATATTAAAAGCTTAAAATAATTTTCCTCATAAGCAAGTGAACAGGGACCACATTCCCAAAAGTTTCTTCAAATCAAACATGTCTGGAATGAAATGATTTTACTGGAGTTACTGAATATACAGGAACTGCTCAAACCAAAGAAAGACAACAGGATTTTGTGGTGGTGTTTAGGGTGGGTTTGGGGTTTTAAATGTAGGATGAGACATAGTCACCTGCAGGACTGCAGACACGTTTTAGTTCCTGATTATTTGCCACATCTGCACTTGCCTGAACAACTACGGGTTTTAAAGCTGGTTGTCCCGAGTGAATTACTAACTGGCAGAATAGTTAAGAATAGAATGGTGAATGTTGACCCAGAGAAGTGTTTAGCATCAAAATCACTGAGTTATGCTTCCTGATGGAATAAAAAGGGATTATCCCGATTCAGTTCCTCCCCATCGCTTGCTTACCTGGCTTTTGAAATATGAGGCTCCATCTTTTTGCTGGGCACTTTGGCAAACGCTGTGATCAGGGACAGGGACAGCCACCTTTTCCACAGACATATACAAATGCCCCCTTATTTATGCACCAAATCAATAACTCAAAAGTGTTTCTTCCTCTAAGCAAGAGCCCGAAACCAAGCTGCTGTGTGCTGCCACCCATGCAAGGCAGGGCTCTGCAGCCGGGCTGGGCTTTGCACCAGGATTTGTGTGTCAAGAGTGTTGCTAACAGCAGGGAACACCACCTTTCCTCTGAGCTTGCAAGGTGCTTTATAGACACAATTCAATTAAGCTTTGCAGCAACCCCTGCTGAGGCAGGTGGGTGGGGATTAGTCAAAGAATTAATTAGTAGAGAGAAGCCAAGTTAGAAAAGGAACGTCTGAGTCACTTCTACCCTACCCTGCCCTTGATACCGGTTTCTAGGACAAGCACATTATTTGTTGGGTGACGTTAGAGCAGACCCCTGCAAGCCACCTTTCTGCATCAAACCCCCCCAAACAGTCGCCCTCCCACACCCAGCTTCGGTGCCATCCGCACAATGGGTGCCGGGGAAGATCACCACATCCCTCCTCACAGGGGACACCAATACGGCACCCACCACCTGCCCTGAGGACTTGCTGGCAACCCACGAGTGCTCTGCCAGCACAGGCTGCACCTCCAGAGGTGGCCAGAGCTGGCCACAGGGGCAGATTCAGCAGCCAAGATACCCAAACCCAAACTGAAGTGGGGCACTGGGAACCAAAACCTCGATGAAAATCCCAACTACAGCCCAGCTCCTCTTAGGAGATGCAGACTTTCTCCTTGTCGTCCTAATAGCAGCACTTACTATAGTCTGTTCCAGAAAACCCAGGCAAAACCAAGATCTCTCTGCCTGGCTTTGCTGATACAAAAAGCAAATTACAGGTGCTCTCTGTAACTGTGGGTTTTCCGTTGAAAGAGGCAAGACAGAAAAGGCCACTTAGAGGGATTTGAGAGATGGGGAAGTGCAACATGGATCCTGTCACGTTCATGGAGTGAGTTTACAGCGAAGCCTAAAAATAAACTTCCAAGCTGTTGCCTTAACTAGAAGAGCACCTCCTCTCTCTGGCCCCTGGGCTCCAGCACTCGCCCCGTTGCCCACAGTTGGCAACACCACAACAACATGAAACCTCACTCAAAGGTGACCAGCACTGATCCAGCACCGCTCTCCTTGGCTGGGTCTGTTACAGGGAGGCGAATGGAGGCAGGGGCAGGGCTGAAGGCACTGGAGGGAACGACGTCACAGCTTTGCGATGTCATTATTGCACTTGGCTTTCCATGATGATACTCCAGTTGGAAGCGCCCCCAGTACTGCCCTCTTGCATCCTCCAGTGTGGAACACAGGGTTACAGGAGCCCCTCTCCCCCCACAAAATTATATTTTTAAAAGCTATATTTTAGTTCTGATCTGTAGAAACCCTGGCCAGCCCAAGAAATGCTGCCTCCCAAAAATTCTCCATCTCAGTTTTGTCCCCATGAGCTCAGCCTATTCCCCTCCCTCTGCTCCCTCCTCTCCTCCCTCTCCAAGCAGCAGAGAGTGGCCACTTCCCACCACCTGGAAAGAGAAGACGCTTGTCCCAGGGCTGTCAGGCTCCCAGGGCTCAGGCACCCCTCTCCATTGGGCAGTGGAGGAAGGAGAAGACCACCAGGTCAGTTCCCTGCCACAAGAGAAAGGGATGTTTGAATGGGAGCAGGCAGCAGACCAGGGTCTGGCCCTGCTCACCTTCAACTTCATGGGAACCAGTCAACGCGCCAAAGCAAAATGGGCACTGGCTTTGCTTTTCGTCTCCAGGTTTCTCCATCCTTCACCCATACTCTTGTAAGAGGCCTTGTTCTTCCCTGGCTGCCATTGAGGGCAAGATGGAGGTAGCTCCTTCCAGGCTTTCAAACCAGTGTTTGGGAATAACGCTAGACCGCTGTTTCTCAGGATTTTCTAACAGTCTGAATTGGGGTTTCCTACCAGGCTGATAAAGCACCTTTCCCCATCTGTGTATGTCCCTCCTGTACTGCTCATCCATGTCTCAACATTTGTCTCTTCTTACATTCATCTGGAAAAAGCCAACTGGTGGGTAAGAGTGCATCCGGTCCCATCACAACAGCACTCAGGGATTGCCTCCAGGGCTGGGGAGCTGCCAACTTCTGGGTGGCCAAGGGACAACCAGGTGCCTGGAAAATAACATGGGTTATGTGCTGGACTCAGACCTGCACACTCCTCAGCTTGGCGCTCACACAGATCCTGCTCCTGATGGAAAAGAGAAAACAAAAAATATTCACCGGCAGGAAATTCCTGGCAGTTTTCACTGAACTTTCTAATGATTTATGACTTTAGGTGTAAATTCTCCTCCTACTTCTCCCTTGCACCCAACAATGTTTGGCCACTTCAGCAGTGTAAAGAAGCCCATATTTGGGAGATCCAGCCACCAGCAGGTACTTGCAGGAGCGGTGCCTAGTTGGAGCTTCCTTACAGCCCAGGAGGTCCCTGCCTGCAGGAACAATCCCTCGATAACTCTGGATGAAAACAGGGAAACCCTGCAACTCCTGCCACGCTGCTACTGGTAGCTCTGGGGTCTTGAGACACAACAGGAGGAGGAGGAAGCTCGGAGTCTGGGTCTTCAATAGCCACCCCAAGGGATTCGCTGGGAAAGTCTGGGGTGGCTCCTGGACCTTTCACAGTCGCTTCGGTGGCCCAGCGTTTGCGAAAGGAGTCAGCAAAACTCTTCTTAAACTTGTCATTAGCAAACACATAAATCAGGGGATCCAGGCAGGTGTTTGCCATGGTGAACACCCAGCTGGTGTAGTAGGCAACTTCTACTTGGTGCAAGAGCTTGCAAGACATGCCATAGTACTTCCCAATGACGCCAATGGTCCTGCAGATGTGCAGGGGACCAAAGCAGATGGCAAAAATCACCAGAGACACTGTTATCATCTGCAGAGATCTGCTCTTCATCTTTTTCCCTCTGGAGCTTTTCTTTGCCACTTTAGCAATGGCAGCTCCCAACAGGGCTCCAAATGTCAAGGCAATGGCAAAGGGCAGGAGGAAAGAGAGCACAACCAAAACCATGTTGTAGAAGTAGTAAATAGAGAACAACTCTGACTGATGAATATTTAGGCATATTGTTGAGCCATCAATAACTGAAGTCTTGAAGAGGAAGAAGAAAGGCAGCCCTTGGATGAAGAGGATGAACCAGACAAACAAGCATATCTTTTTCAAGAAGCTCTTCTTCTTCCAGAGGGACTTGCTCTTGTACCGTACAACAACAAAGTACCGGTGAATGCAGATGAGCGTCAAGAAATAGATGCTGCTGTACACATGGATGCTGTGCAGGAAGACTTCGAACTGGCAGAGAAACTGCCCAAACGGCCACTGGTTGCCAAGACTGAGGTAGGAAATCCTGAGCGGAGCAACAGGGATGCTCAGGATATCTCCCAGGACCAGGCTGACCTGCAGGATCATGCCTGAATCCCACTGCTTGATGCGGTAGCAGAACACCCAGAAGCTCATGCCGTTCAGCACGGTGCAGCCCAGCAGGAGAAGGGTCCCCAGGGCAGGGATGGAGGGGTGCAGACCCTGGGGCA
Organism: Numenius arquata; assembly: GCF_964106895.1. Taxonomy (NCBI): domain Eukaryota; kingdom Metazoa; phylum Chordata; class Aves; order Charadriiformes; family Scolopacidae; genus Numenius; species Numenius arquata. The sequence goes on along the minus strand of NC_133594.1, from coordinate 1,900,025 downwards.
CGCAGTCTGAGCTGGTGTTCATGAGGGTGAGGGAGGCCGGCAGCTCCAAGGACTTCAGAGAACCCTCTGTGCTGACCTGCAAGGGGTGGGGTGGAAAAGAGAAAGCAGTGAAACCACCCAAAGTCATCATCTTAGGGCTGAGCTGGATCAAAGGCAACAGTGGCTGAAGCAGCAGAGGCAGGTTTTCAAATGCTCCCTGATCCTAAAGGTCTATGGCCAAAAGCTGACCACGATTTATCCCACCCTCCACAGCAGAAGACCTGGCAGGTGCAAGGGGCCAAGTCTTGCTTTTCACGCGCAAATATACGACCTCATGGGAGTCAGACTCAAACCTGCTGCACTCAGCTTGACTTTCTCTGATTGCGCTGCAAAAGAAAGTGAAAGGGCTACAAAGGAGCCACAGGAGCAGCTTAATTGTTCCCCGCTACTGACTGCTGATGGGGGAAGATGAAACAGATGATGCTGTTACTACTTGGCTCCAAAAGCCTCTGCATTTAGAATCACGAGTGAGATCCCAGCATCACCCACACTACAATTATTTCAGCTGGGGCTGTTACAGCGCGGCTGGCAAGCAGCTCACCGACCTTCCCAGCCCTGCAGGCAGAGCAACCCCCGCACACCCTCCCTCCTCCTTGCTCGCTGCGGTACCCAAACTTCTCCCACTGTCCCACCAAGCAGGACACCCCGTTGGGTATGAGGTGCTGCTGTTTATCCACAGCCTGGTGAAGGAGGTGTCTCTGCTGCAAGAGTTGGGTCTCTCTCCTGGAGGGAGGACCACAGGGCGGGTGGCTGCTGCTGTTCCCTCCACCTCACACCCTTTCGGTACCTCTTCATCGCCAGCAGCACCAAAAGCTGGGAGGCTGGTTGAGGGCACAGCATCCTCCAAAGCTGCTCTTTCCATTGAGCACACTCATAACCATGGGGTGACCCAACATTGTGCCAGGCTCCTGTTGGCAGAAGCGATGGTGGGGTGACGTGAGACTGTCACGTCAGCACCGAGCTCTGCCTGGCAGGCACCAAGCCTGTCCCTTATGGGACACAGCTTTTAAGCCCGTCAGTGTCTCGCCAGCAGTAAAACATTTCCCTGTCCGTTTGGGAGCCTCACATGTGGATGATTCTCAAATCAGACACTTTATGTTTAAGCACTTGGATTTACACCCTGGCTCTTGTACCTGTCCTTGCTCACTCTGCCTTTGGGGTATGACCATGTTGCATCCCAGCATCTCCCCAAAATGCTCAGGGCCACTTTGGGATAATGGCACCGTGTAACGAGTCATTTCCAGTAAGATGCTCTGAGCCTGCCCAGCTGCAGTCACAGCCCTGCACTGCTTCCCGAGCCATGTGGGACAGACCCAGGGGAGAAAATAGGCTTGGGGGCATTTTTACGGCTGATGTGTTTTTAGACAGAGGCACCTTCGGTCTCTCCTGGCTTCGGTCAGACAGAGAAACTTGCAATTAAACTGCACTTTCCTGTGTTCTCCGGGGGCACTGATGAAGGAACGTGGCTTGAACAGCTCAGGGGGGATTGAGAACCTTGTCCTCATCAGGGCTTCCCCAAGCCTGGCTGAAACAGGGTGTCAGTTCCTTAATCTAGCCTTTAACTGGGAGTCTGACCCCCGGGATGGGAATGCTGATAAATATCTGGTAAGCCACCAGCTAAAGACAGTGGCTTCTAATACAGAGAACATCTTTGGCTATTGCAGCCATTAACTGTTTGCTTTCCTCTATCTTTCACTACTTTCCCCAAAAAGTGAATCTTTCCAACTTAAAGACTTTTTAATAACGGTTTGTTGCTGCCTTCTGGCAACACCATCCACAAAGCTCCAGAAATCCCATCCCGTTGCAGAGAGCAGCCGTGCTGGTGACAAAGGGATCCTTTCTTTTCTACCCAAAACTGAACCCCTGCCGTGGCAGCAACCAGCTGAGCTCTCAGGGTGACAAAAATCCACAAGGTGGATGCCCGCTCTTTAGAAGGCAAGTTTTAATATATGCAATAATTTCTTAATGAAAGAGGCAGAGGATCTGTACTCTGAGAGCAGAAATTTTGAGCAGTAAGAAGAAAACACCTAAGAATTACTCAAAAGTTTGAAGTCTACTTTAACTTAACAAGACAAAGCAGAAAAAAAAGAGTTAATTTTCACTTAACTTGAAGGTGAATCACACAAGCCATTAGCCACACACTTACCTGGAAAACAGCAGCAGAGTTAGAGCTAATCTGGATGCGAAGGGGAGGAATCAGGACCAGCATCCAGCACTGTGTCTCAACACTACAGGAATTTTACTTGCTCTTTATGTAAAAAAAAAAAAGACCCCTCACTTGTTTCAGCCCTTATGAAACCTCAACAACATCACATGGGATTACTCCCATGAAGAGTTTTGCCTTCAGAAACTGATTCCCGTTAAAACAGAAAATGAATAAACCATCATACGCAGCCACAGGGGTGACTTACCCCGTCCCCCCACGAGGGTCAGCTCGCGATGCTGCTGGTGGAACAGCAGCAGAAGCACCCAAGCTCCTTCAGACTCTCTGAGAGAAGAAGAACTGGTGGGCAGGAAAAGGCTGCAGTGAGCCCTGGCTGTACAATGGAAAGGAGAACTTGATAGTGATACTGCAGGCAGGAAAAGCAGCAGCTGATTTTAGAGAACAGCTTGCTTTTTCCTCAAAATCCTCCAGAGCTGGAGCCTCTGGGGTTGCCGTCATCAGGGGGAGGTCTGGGAGATGCCAATGAGTGGAGCACGGTCCCGGCAAGGCAAGGATGCAGGCGAAACATAGCCCAACTCCAGCGAGCACTGGTGTTCAGGCACAGCAGGAGGCATCAAGGGGTGCAGAGCTCAGCGGGGCTGAGGTCACACTGCTCCCCCAAACTGCTGCGGTGCTGGCACATCAGCAACCACAATAGTGGGGCCACGTGGGGTGAGCTGGATGGTCACTTGGGGTTTCCAGGTATTGTAGACACTAATAAATGTGGTTAGCTGTAACTTCAAAGGCAGGATTTCACACCAAAGGGAGGGCTTCAGCTCCCCGGTTTGGCGCAGGCCAAGACCTCGGCTGCAGCATTTAAATGCAGCAGGTTTGGGGTGCTGTTTTGGATCAGTAAAAGCTGCAGATTCAATAGGATCGTAAGATCTGGATGGGGAGGAGTGCCCCTGAGTCACACCAAATACTCCAAACACGCATCATACTCTATGTCAGAAAATGTTAATTTCTGAAACTGCCTCCCTGCTTCTTTCCCAAGAAAAAGAAAACCCCCAAAGGGCTTTGCTGAGATATTCAGAAGATGATCCCTGGTGTGTTGACTCCAGAGGCCTTCTGGTCCAAGCCCAACTCGAGAAACTCACTTCCCCCAGCTCTAGCTTGAACAAACCCTTCTCTCCATGAGGCAGGACAACATCCACAGCTGAGGTTAAAAGCCCAGAGGGTGAAATCCTGGTGCTTGATCCCAATGAACTCTTTGGGATGAGATGGAAACAGCCCCTGCAAGAAAGTTACTCCATGGATGGTCAAAACTTGATGCTTTAAACCTCCCTGAAGGCTCCTGCCAGCGACCAGCACCGGGGTGAGTGGGGTTTTCACTGGCTCACCGTGGAAGGGTTGGAAATTTCTCAGAACTGTTTCAAGCCAAAAGGGAAGTTTCTAAGAAAAGCGCGGTTTTAGCATACAGCCTCCAGCCCACGGAGTCTATTTAGAGCAGAGCCAACAGCCCCCACAGCCTCCCGCCCCGGGACTTCATCTGACACCATGAAGCCACATGAGGTGACTTCCTTCCATCATGCTGTGCAGCACGAAGGAGAAGCGCTGCATGTTGTGGCCTGGGGCAAGGGGCTGTGGTGGGGCTTACGGTAAGTGCTGTCTTCATTTCTTTTTTTGGGGGGGATGAGGGGGCTGTTCCTTTACATTTTTATAATAAAGAGCACTGCTGAGCGCAGTGGCTGTGCTGGTTGAGTGCTGGAGATGTTACTGGCTGGAGTGCATGGGGTGTCATCTCCAGAGCTCCTGTTCAGAGTCATTTCTTGTGTATCGTGGTGTCACGGCACAGCGCTTCCTCGCTGAGGAGTCACCCACCTCCCCTGCACAGGGGGTAGACGTGTGTCCAAGGGTGCTGTGGGGCAACAGCGGAGAGCGTGGGATCAGAACCAAACCCCCCCAGGGGACTTACTTAAGTTACCTCAGCAGACAGATGGAAGGCAGCCGCCCTCGTCTACATCCTTGTTAGCCTGGACCTTTGGTCAACCCAGTTAATTGTGCAAACACCCACTTGCAGGTGAGACCCCCATGGGGTCTAGACTCAGGCCATTGGGTTACATCGCTCCCTCAGGTCTCTGGGGGTCCACACTGCTGAAGACTGGTGGATGCCAAGCTCTGCGCCACCATCAGCTCCCACCACGAGGTGCGTTTTTTGGGCAGGACTTTCTCCAACAGACCTGCAGAGCAACTTGAATATTTGCAAAAAACAAAGCAAAGCTTACAACCATTCAAAACAAGGCTCTGGTTTGCAGTCCTGTGTTTCTCTGCATAAAGAACGAGAGAACAAACATTTTTGCTATAAATTCAGTATCAAAGATGCTTTCAACCATACTGGATCACCCCTTACATCCCCAGCTGTCCCTCGGGGGTGGCTTCCAGCCACTGCCTTTGCTGGCTCCCAGACTGGGAAAGCCAAAACCAGTAGAGAGAGATGCAAGGCTTGAATGAGAATGGAAACAGTCTAAACACCATATATGTAAAAGAGTTTATTGGAAGTAAACATGAGGATATTTAAAGGAATAAATCCAGCATGTGATCAGCACAGCAAGACATTCCTATCCCTCCACTGTTCCTTGCAGATGCAGCAGTCAGGACATCTGCCTGCCCCGTTCAGGTCCATCTGTCCCATTGAGGCTGGGAACCCACCTTATGCAGTGAGGCCAGTCCTGTCCTGCACCGCTTCAGTCATTAATTTAAACACCTTTTGCACAGCAAGTGCTCCCAGAAAATTCACACACACTCTAGCAGAAGAGCAGGGAGAACATCCAGCTGCACGTCCCCTGTAAGACCAGGGCAGACTCAGCTTGAGGAAACCAAAGTCCCCCACCACCCAGAAATGCTTTCTGAATATTCCTCCTCCTGCCACCTTCTGCATTTGTTGCTCTGTTACCCGAGGATGTACCTGCATGTATTGGGATAGGCAGTGGACGCCTTGGGAAATAGCCACAGTGTCACAGAGCTGAGGCACAGCTTTCCAGAGAGTTTATGCTTTGAAATGGACAGAAAGCGTTAATCGCTACTCCTGTCTCCTTTTCCAAAAATATCTGAACACAAGGCAAAACCTTCATCTTCCCTAACAGTAGAGGTCTACATCCCAACTACTTAACCAGCCTGCCTGGGAGAGAGGATTGCCCACTTCAAGGGCACGGTTGGGCTTTTTTTTTCTTTTGATATTTGACTTTGGAGAAGATGAATCACATCCCCTTCTTTGCAGCGCGGGGCTCTGGACGCCCGGGTGCAGGGCTTTGCCTTGGCCCAGGTGACTCCTGCCATGGGCGACTGAACAAACACAGCGTCAACCGACAGGAACCGTTTGCAAACAACTGAGCAGCAGACAAATGTGCAAATGTAGCTGGTGGCTACTTCTGGATAATGAATGCATAATCTATTCCGACTCCCTTCCCTCTCTGCTCCCGGCTAATGCGTCTGTGAGCCTGAGTCAGGCTTATAAATGGTTGGCAACGAGAAAAACAGGCTGCGTTTGAGCCAAACATTATGTTCAGCAAATAAGGCAGGCAGTTTGGCCACGGACGTTTGCTGTTCGGAGCTCAGTGTCAGAATCCCTCCAGCGCTCGGCGATTCCCACCCTGGGTACAACTGCTACATGGGGCGGCAGGATGCAACAGTTGGCTTTTGCCTCTAAAATCTAATTTTATGCCTAAACCACAGACTCTAATAAAAGAGCAATATTGTAATCCTTTCCCATCTATCTGCTCATTAGAAACCCACTCTTACATTTGGCTCGACTGCTGGGAACGCTCCAAAGAAATCTAATTGCGAGGTCATTGCAGCAAATTGCATTTGGTGGCATAACTCTGAGTCACTGGTTCAGGGCGCTTTCCCCTTCCGCCCCGGAGTAACTCATTTAATAAGAGTGAAGAAAAGCAGAAAAAAATTTACAGACGCCCAGTGAATGAGACTTAATGGGGAGCCAGCATTTCCAAAGTGCGGTGACTTCTGGGTGCCCCAGTGGAGGGAAGTTCTCCTGGGAATGGTGACAAACTGGACACCAAGGACTTTCCAGCCTCTTTGGGAAATGCTGCTTACTGGCCACGCAGTCCTTGGGTGGAAGGAAAGGAGCCTGAAACCATTTGGAGGCTTCCCAGGGCTGCCCATGCAGGAGCAAATCTCATTCTTCCCCCAAAAAATCTACTCAATCTTTTGGGAAGAAGAAAGAAAAGTCACTTAGTTGTGTGGAAAAAGCCTTGTCCCATCTCCAGAGATCCCACTGCTGGCCGAGGTGCCTCCACCCCAGTTCCTCACCGTGCAGGAATGGGTTCCCAGGAGGAAGGGGCTCTCTCCTTCTCGGAGGTGTTCTCCATCCCAGCTCCTCACCACATAGGGATGGATTCTCAGGAGGAAGGAGCTCGTTCCTTCTCAGAGGTGTCTCCACCCCAGCTCCTCACCATGCAGGGATGAGTTCCCAGGAGGAAGGGGCTTGTTCCTTCTCAGTCGTGCCAGGCTTGGTGCAAAGGAGAAAGCTGCAGATCGCGGTGTCTGGAGGATGCTCTCATGCCGCTGCTGCTGCGAGGTGGTGAGTCAGTGCAGATCTCGTGAGGGATGAGTGCCTCTGGCTCAGTAATCTTTCCCCATGCTCCTCAGAAGATGCAGCCTCACGCTTTGCGGATGATCCGCCCAGGTTTCCTCCAGTCCCTGTACCTCTCCCTGCGCACTGAGTGGACCAGAGGCCTGGAGAAGCTGGAGGGGGTTGATCTGGTGGCATTGCTGGTGAGGAACAAAAAGTGAGACATCGTTACTGGTGTGGATCAGAGCCGATCATCTCCTGCATCTAGTGGAGGCTCCTAAAAGGACAGGGAACTTTGGTCAGCAGAATGGGGCTCATGACAGCTGCTGCCGAGAGAAATGTCAGTGCTGGATCCTGCTGCAGACCCTGTTGCTCAAGGTGCCTGGACTGCAGAGACCAAGGGGTGAGTCTGTCCCATGGATCTGATGTGGCAATGGGGACCCTCTCTGTCCCAGCTACTGGAGGTCTTGGAAACAGCTGCTGAACTACAAGTGCACAAATGTGAGCTCAGAACCCCATAAACAGCCTGTCAGAGCACAGAGGACCCTCTGGCCAGATGGGTCAACTGAAGAAACCAAGCCCCTTGGCTCTCCAAAACTTCAAATACCTTTGAGCAGTTTTCCTTAAAAACACTAAACCAAACAACATGCACACCTCACTCTTCTTTGGGGATTTGCCACCCTTGTCACAGTTCGTGTTCTCTGGGGGATTATCCAGGGTGCAAACCAACCACGCCATGAACCAACCACGCCATGAACCAACCGTGCCATGAACCAACCGTGCCATGAACCAACCACGCCATGAACCAACCGTGCCATGAACCAGCCGTGCCATGAACCAGCCGTGCCATGAACCAACCGTGCCATGAACCAACCACACCACATGCAGAGACACCCAGGACAGTCCAGCAGAGCTGGCTCAGCTGCAGGGGCAGTGGCGCTGTGTTCACCTCGGGCTCTTCAGGGATGACTTAACGCTCAGGCCCACTAGCCCTGGGCATTTCTACTCTTGCTGGGCACTGTGTCCTGGCCTTTTCTTTCCTGCCTCCTGGCTAATACCTTCACTACCCATTTTTATATCTAGCTTTTGCAAGGATTGCAAAAGACTGGTGCAGTGACCATGCATGTTCTCCTGCCAGTGCAGAGGGTGATGTTGACGACAACGGTGTGTGTAGGAATTTTCAGTGGAATTCATGCGGGGTGAAGCACGTCCCCTCCCCATCCCTGCAAAAAGGGCAGTGCAGTGATGATCTCCAGGGCTGCCCATTAGAGATCTCTTCTCTTTCTCGATCCTGCTCAGAGACATTCCTCCTGTGATCCCCACTGGCTCTGTCAATAAAAATCATCCAGATATCATTCCCCGCCATGCCCGTAAGTGGTGGAGGGGGACAGAGAGAGCAGAAGTGACATGGGATGCCAGAAGCAGCTGATGAATGGAGGCCAGGAGTGGGGGAGCCGCCAGCCACTCCAGGAGCGGAGGAAGAGAGAGCTGGGGGAAAGCTGTGAATGTGAGAAAAAGCTGCTTTACAACAGAGCTTGTTACTATTCAACATCCACAAAAGGAGGAAGAGCCCTGAAATCCCTGCCTGTGCTGAGGCTACAGTCAAGAGACAACTCTCCCATGTCCTAATTAGCTTGCTGCTTTATAACTAATTGGTTTTCGAGTTAATTACTTTAAATAGGCTGGAGAGGTGGCAGCTCAGGCCCTGTGGCAGGAGATGAAGCTTCACCTCTGCACGCTGGCCCAGTTCCAGGCCGTGCTGGGAAGCAGGGTGGCCTTACATCCATCTTTTCCAAAGAGGTCTGCCTTGCTGTTATCTCAGGTTTAAGCTCTTACGGGAAGGTTTGGGGTCACTTCCTTGGCAAAGTCTGCAAATCCTTCCTAGAAGTCAATAATCCTGGGATCTCGGACCACACCAGCCCCGTGCTCTCATTCCTCCCAGCAGCGAGAGGGGGCTCGGTGGCTGCCTGCCCGGGGGGGAGCTGCCATCAGGCTCCACTGCCACTGACAGCGGGGCTGAGCTCGGCTGGGTGCCCCAGATCCCGAGGCTCAATCTGGGGCAGGTGTGGGCGTACAGCCACTTTCTGTCAACTAAATCCAAGCCGATATTGCAGCTTGCTTTATGCTCTCACGCTGGCACAGAACCACCTCTCCTCTCACAGCCGATACACAGACTGGGCTGCCAGGGAGGGTTGGTACCTGGTCCAGCATTAAACCAACTGGGGTGAACCTCACTTTTGAGCTGGCTTGGTGCTGTGGTGCTCCCGACCTAACGGGAGGCACGAGGAAGCTTTCTTGCCCTGCTGAGCCATGGCTTGAACTCTTTGGAGAACCAGGCTACAGATGTGGCAACCGTTTCTGAGCGTTTTCTAAGCCCAAGCCTATACTGGAGGGTGAACATCTGGCTCCAGCTGTGCTCTCTGAGCACTGGGAAACCTGACCTCAAGAGCTGATCGCTCAAAAAAGATTCAGCATTGTCACAGCAGGGCTGTATGAGCCCAGGGTGTCCACACAGGACATTCTTACTTCCACTAAGAGGATCCCAACTCATCCTTAATTTTCCAGTTCTCTGGGATGCAGAGCATCACCTGTTTATGGTGCAATCTATGAACAATCCATGTGACACATGGTGACACTGGTGGCTCTGCTTTCCCAGAGTGGCTGGAGTCAGTCAGAGGAGCAGCAGGAGCAGGTTTTAGGGCAGGGACAGGCTGGGCAAAGCCTGCTGTGACCCCAGGCTGGGTGGCTGCGTGTCCAACTCCCGTGGAGATGGCTGGGATGCCCTCAGGGTGTGGGGCCCTGCACAAATCATCCAGCGTGGTCCCACCTCCCCAAATCAGGCTGGGATAGATAGCAGCCCCTGGAGATGGTTGGTTTTGATGGGTACCTGATTCTTTTAGGTTCCCTTAAAAAAGAAATAAAAGAAAAAAAATCAGTCCTATGACATTATCCTGGCTGCTTGATGCAAGTTGTTTGGTGGCCTCTAGTAAATAAAGCGATTCCATTCGGTTTTCTGCATTACATCCTTTTGCTGGCTCTGGGGTACCTCAGTGCAAGTGATCGCCCAATGCCTCCCTGCCCTCCTCCTTGAAGACAGCCAGGAAATCTGCTCCTAACCTCAATTATAATCCAGCCAGGCCCATCGCTTTCAAGCTATTTCTGCACCGCAGCTGCCTCCACCCATGGCTGCCTTCCCAGCGCAAATCGTTTTACTTGTACAACCAGCCAGAGCAAGGTGCCGTCCGGCTTTGCTGCTCCGGGAATTCAGCCAGAGAATTTACCCCTGAACTGCAGACGGAGGGACTGGGATCTGCTGGGACCGATTTTCAGTGAGGTGCAGGTGCATCCTTGCAGCATCGCTTTCCCTTGGAGGTCTCGTTTACAGAGACACCATTTGGGGGGTGTCTGTGCAGCCCCAGGCAGGGCTGGGATTGGGGCTGGGATTGGGGCTGGGATTGGGGCTGGGATTGCTGCCCGGCAGAGGATTAGGATGAGGAGGGAGTTGTAAGCCCTGCGCACTCGCGCTGCAGCTGCCAGCCCTGGAGCAAACTGGGTCACAGGCATCTTTTGAGGTCCACAGCTACGAGGTGTTGGCCGTGCCATTGCCTCAGATCTGGCAGGAGGTGAATTTTAGGTCCCGGGGTGTGAGTCTCTAACCACGCAGCCGCTGGGTAGCTGTCAGGATATCTTTCATTGTAAGACCCCAACAATATTAAGACTCTGATTATCCCAAACATTGTTACAAGCGAACAATACACAAACAGTATTTGCAGAAACCTATCTGAATTTTAAGGACATGCGGCGTTTTTTCTTTTACGTCCTTATTTCTACAGTTCATTTTTGTTGTTGGGCAGAAAACAAGGCAGGATGAGTGTAGTGGGCACAGCGCAGAGAGTGGGAGGAGATGGCGAGATAGTGACATGCACGCTAGTGATTTAACATGAAATACTCCGATTGCAAAGAGTCTCTAGAGGTTTGTGCCTCATTGATGAATATCATGCATGAAGCATCACTCCCTGTGCTACCCACATTTTTCTCTTCCAGGTATGTTGATTGGGAGCCTGAGTCACGGGAAACATGCTGAGTTACAGCACATTTCCACAAAAAAAACCCCTAAATCATGGGCATATTTATCCGTGAGTGTGTCAAATGCACAGTATGTTCAGACAATACGGGATCAAAAGATTAACAGACCTTAATCTCCTCTGTGCATTAATAGACAACAGATGATACACACATGCACACATCTATAGGGACCAATGCACGTACACAAAAGGCGATGTTCCCCATCAAAACGCGCCTAAGCTATTCACCTTTCGGAGACAAAATAGGCATTAACTCACCTAGAAGACCAAACTGGACCCGCCTGCTTCTTCGGCTTGGCTATCTGCTTCTGGTACTCCATCCAGCCACTCACCAGCTCGTGCAGGATCATCACGTAGAGGAGGAAAATAAGAATCCTGGGATCCATTCGTGGCACTTCGGGGTCTGCTTCATTGGGTACAGGTGACATTTGCTGGAGAGCAGCGGGAGGTCAGCCGGAGGGGTGCAGCTCTGGCGGGCAGGGCTCTCGGGCAGGGGGGGAGCTGGAGGGATGGAGAGGTCGCTGCTGAAGAGGAGCCTTGCAGGCTGGGTTTTGTGCAGAGTGAATTAATGCTGTAAAAAAAAATCCCCCGGGGGGGATGAGAGGCTGGTGCCTATTGTGTGAAGCAGCATAAACACAGCTGCAGAGGCTACGGACGTTTCCTTTAACGGGGTGGGATCACATCTTCTGGGACTCCATCCCTTTTGTCTCCCTCTCACTCCTGCTTTGTCTGCATTACTCTGCAGCCATCAGCTTCCTCCACTTTTATGGCAGGAGCAGCCCCGCTTCGGCAGCGCCCCTCGGGTTGACGGCAGGGGGGGTGTGGGGGGGAGTTGGCTGCCGTGCCCACAAGCCGGCAACGGGAGCACTGTCTGGCTGCAAGAATAAATTAAAAACCCCAGTCAATGACTAGGGAATCTCCGTGCTGTCTCTTCCCAGCGTCTCAGGATTTTGGGCTGCGCTGAGCCAATGTTGATTGGGAGCGTTACCGAGTATTTTGCAGCTGAGAAATCTTTTCTTCTGCTCGTTTTTCTCACACTCTTATTTTGTTCTCCTCGTTATTACTCCTCGCCTAAATCTTCAGCTGCTGCTTCCTCAGCAGAAAAGCTCTGGTGGGGTACGTGATCATAGAACCGTAGAATGGTTAGAGTTGGAAGGGACCTTAAAGATCATCGAGTTCCAACCCCCCTGCCCTGGGCAGGGACACCTCCACTAGAGCAGGTTGCTCAAAGCCCCATCCAGCCTGGCCTTGAACACTTCCAGGGATGGGGCATCCACAACCTCCCTGGGCAAGGAAAATCCCACTGTCCCAGCTTCCAGCCCTTTCCACACCACGGCTCCTCTCCCAGCCCCCCCACCTCTTTCTGTTTAGCCGCGTAGGACCTTGCTCAACTGAGATCTGGTTGTGACACCAAATCCCCTCGCTCTCTCCCTTCCTTCCCCCGTGGAGAGCTCCACGACACCATGCAACACATGTATTTCTGGTATTTCTAGCAGGATAAAAAAATAACCTAGGCTTGCTTAGACACTTGTATAAATCGAACAAAAAAAAAAAAAAATGCCCCCCCAAATGTGTTTCTAAGACCATCTTACTCAAAATTCATGTTATTCCAGTGAAATCTTTCCGTAAGTGGAACAATAAGCCATCAACAGCTTTTTAATTATCAGGATCATCTAGAAGCCAGAGGGCAGATGAAACAACCTACCTTTGCTTAATGCAGCTGTGTCGATTCAGGGCAGAAAAGGAGGCCCAGATGAGGGGCAAATACAGTCACCCTCATCATCTTCAATTCCAGGGCTCCTACATAAACACAGGGACTACTGGGCTTGCTCTTGAACACGGAGAGAGTTCCATCACACTACTCAGTGCAATTCTTCAAGCACAGGCATGACAGCCACATAATACACAATCTCACAATAAACTTATCGTGAGGAAGCTGCATCTCAGCTCACTCCAGTTACGTTACCTGTGGGTTTAACACCTGAGGTTAGATGTTTCCCAGAAACTTTTGCCCCTTTGTACATAACTGCAGGTAAGTGTACAAAACCCATGGATTTTAATAGTTTTCTATTAAGTACAAATTTATTGCACATCTGAGGATGCTAATTACACAGTACATCTGCATATTAAATGAACCCAACAGCAATATCAACTTCCCAGTCAAATGTGCGCCTCAAAGTACTTTGCAACTTTCCTTCAGCTAACTGATGTTCTTTCATTTATGAGTCCAGAAGTGCTGAGTAATTCTCTAAATTGGGAGGCGAAGATCTCATGGATGGGAGTGAGCAAGTGAATGAAACAAGCAAAGACTGGAGGTGTTCTAGCAGCTACGAAAATGGGAATACTTGAGGTTCTCCATGAAAAGATAGTGGAGCCGTTCCTATAGCAACAGAGACAGTTGCCAGGCTGCGGGAGATGGGTTCTGATGTATGGTGCAAGTCACACGTGGTGAGGGATTTTAGACTAAAGACAACACTGATATTTTATACATATGCAATTTTTAATGAGTAAAGACAACGTGACTCCTTTGTTCAGAGGAGAGCAGCTTTTTACACAAAATCAAAGAAGGAAATTACTGGGGTAAGAGTGGCAGGATAATTCATTACAACTTACTCTGAGTTTCGTATTAAGTGCTCCATCTTATGAATACAAAAGCATTTAAAAAAATCTGCTTGTTGCTGAACATTTCAGCTCGATTGACTAATGCTCGTTTTAACATCCCAACAGACTGCAGATTGTCTCTGCTCTTCTACCATCCTCAATATTCAAACAAACATTGCTTAGGTCTGAAGATCCTGAGTCACTAAAAAGTTAATCTAAACTTCAACACACAATTTTTTGTTAAAAATTTCAGCAATTCATCCTCAGTGCTACGTAAGGTAGAAAAGCCAACAACCCGTGAGTTATTGCCAGAGCCAACAGCTCTTATTACGGCAGTTGGTTTCCAAACAGCTCGGTGACTGGTCACATGCTGTCAGTTCTTTGACAAATGACCCCAAAAAGAAACGGGAAAGGCTCATTTTAGGGCGATGGAGCCCAGTTTGGGAGGGCAGGGTGGGGCGGGAGCTGTCCGTGGTGCTGAAGGGCCCCTCCAGCGGCCACTTGGTACAGGGAGTACAGGGAGTACAGGGGCTATAGGACCCCCCCACAGCAGTGAGACACCCCCTCGAAGCTGCGCGTGTTTCCCCTCTGCCCCCCAAGTCTGCACCGGTGCATAAATTCAGCCCAAGGGCAGAGCTTCAGGGTTGTCCTCGAGAGGTTTGGTGGGAGTGGAAGAATCTGCACGGGTCCTGCAATTTGCGCAGATAACCTCTGAGCAGAGCCAAGAAGCACTTAGCAAACTCGCTGGGGACTTCTAAGGGCTTGGAACAAATATTAACCGGGCTGCTGCACACTTCTATGGTCATCAGTACAGCACAGGTACACCAATAAAACACGTGTACAAGACTACTGTGTAACACAGGTACCTGGGCGCTGAGGCAGAGCTTGCTGGCAGATGAGTCTTGATCTGCTTCTTGAGTTGTCCATTGTTCTGCAAATGGTTTTAATTAAGAGCCAGCACTCCTCAGATACGCCATCTCTCTCCCCTGCTGTTTTCAGACAACTCTACAAAAATGACAAGCAGGTCAAACACGGATGAAGGCTGTGCAAAAGAAGTGGCATGGAAAAACGTCCCCCAAGCCTGAAGTGAGAGGGAATTAGGACTGAGATCATATCAGAGCGCCTGGAATTCAGGCAGGCTCTGAAGGACAGAAGGAAATGAAAAGCAGACTCTGGGGTACAAAACAGTCTGTCGCAGTTTTGGTGGGGCAGAAACCCATGCAGAGGACAACTCTTTCAACTCACAGTTTAAGCAGGTGCAAAAGGAACGGCGACGTAGCTGATCACTGATAAAATCTCATTCTTAAGCAGCAGCATGTGCAGGTTTGCAATTGCTTTGTGAAACCAGGGTGGAAATGAGGCCAAGCCCCTTCCTCCGAGGCACCCAGTCCAGCTAGTTGGGCTGGAAGGAAAATCCAGGACACTGGAGTAGTCACTCAAGTCACTCAGCCTTCATTCCTTGCAAGCCTGACGGCTGCAGCCTTACCATTCTTTTGGGTTGTTTATTTTTGGAGCAAAGGCACTGAGGAACTGGACTGTGTCATTCTGCTACTCGGGGCCTATTTCGCTCTTTGTTGGATGACCATCTGAGCCTCTTTACTGCTAAAGAGGCTTTAAAAAAATGGAGGTGGTAGTCACCAGTCGGTATTTATATTCATTGCAGCCCCAAGGGCACACTGCAACACCAAAGATCACCTTCCTTCAGGCTCCTTGGAAGCACCCATCGCCCCATTCCTCCACTCGGAAGATGGTGTAACTGACAAACCAGGAAACCCACCCTTTCTAAGGCTCGCCATTGACCCAAAACTCACACAGTCTCCAACCTACATCACAGAAACACAGCAATAATTGTTTTGTTACAGTAAATCAGAGTTGATCTAAACCGTGTGTTTGACTTGTTGCAAGTATTGGCCTTTTAGAAGGAACTTCTGAGCTTCACGTTCCCCTTGTACAGGGCCCAAAGGCTGCAGGGATTCCTCTATCTAACAAGATAGTCAAGGACTGGAAACACCAAACCTCCCACACACAGGCCAGACTGAAAGATCAGTCCAAGCAGCCCCTACAATAGGCCATGGAGTCATGATCCAAAATTCCTTTGGCATCCAGAAGATACAGTGATGCCCCACAGGCAGCAGTCAGGCCACAAGCATCTTCAAGTGGAAGTACCTCCACCCAGATACAGTGCTAGTAAAGGTGGCTCTGGGGTCCTAGGGTCTGGTGTCTTCAAATACCCCAAGCAGGACCCTGTGAGTTGCAGGGGTGCTTCCCACATCTCCATGCTCACTTGTCCTCAGCCAAAGCCCATGAATGTGTCCTGCTGGGACAGGGGAAATGGAAAACAGATTCTCTGCTCTGCCCTTTGGCTGCTCTTCAAGGAACCTGCTTGTAAAAAGCCCTCTGTAATTATATGATTATTCATTGGAGATTAAACAGACACCACGGTGCTCATTTGGAGCAGGCTGTGGGTTGGTAACTGGCTGTGACCTACTGGACCAGATTCGTTGTTGCTACCCAGGCTTCATTTCAGAAGTCAGTACTGACTCTGGCCCAGTGACTCCGACACCTCAAATGAGGCTTCATGTGCAATTCAGGGGAACAAACTTCTCCTGAGGACGGATCTCTCTCTCTCCTCTCATATTCACATGCAGCTTCTCCTTCCTAAGGACCCTAACAGATCTGGAACAGAGGGGAAAGTAGAAACGCAGCTGCCAACAGATCCAGAAGATCTCAGCCTTTACAGCTGACAAGAAAATGAATTTTCAGAGTGAAAAAGAAAAAGAGGTACCGCAGAGTCTGTCAGCACCTTCCACAGCCTCATACGAGTCGACGGTTAATAAAAGACAAAGAACAGATGCTCTGAGACATATTTCTTCTGAGGATTTTAATTGCTTCTACCTACAAATGTGGTTGAAAAATCGGCAATATGAAACTTGTGCTCTTAATCATCAGGTTGCTTTGGATCAGATTGCCAGTGACTCACCACTCGGATTTTATAAACATTTCGCCGCTTTTTAATTCTGTTAACCCTGATCAGCCAACACAGCCTTGGCACAGCAAAATGATGCGAGTCTGAGGGGAAAAAAAAATAATATTAAAAACTACTACTAATAGTAATAGTTGCCTGAGTTCTGGACTTTTTTTCTATGACAACAGCACAGGAACCAGCAAGGGTTTGGTCTGATTCAACCTGGATGGTTGGTTACAGGAATTATCTCCCTTCCTTCCTTCCTTGCCATGGACCTGACATTCGCAGAACCTGGAGAAGAAGGAAAGACACTGATACCCACTTCTGGGTCCAATACTGCTGCTTTTCCTCCTCCCTGAGCGCAGGCCCCACTGACCAGGAGAAGCACCTCAGCATAGCAGCCTGTAAGCCCAGGTGAGACACCTTTGCCCCTTGTGCAATTGTTTTGCAGGAAAAAGAAGCCGGTTTCGCTGCATCCAGTTGTTCAGCTTTGTCCTTCTCATCAAACTCCCCTTGCAGGTCCAGCCGGCCAAAATCCACCCACGCAGACGGTTCAGTTGCTTTCTGTGAAGTTATCCTTCAAGCTGGACTGACCTCGATATCTTTAGTATGGTCTCCACATGCTGATGGACACTCCTCTATTCGCTGTTGGCCCTTCTTGCACCACAGAGGATGGTATTAGCCAAGTTTAAAATCTGATTCCTCTAGAAAGCAAGAAACTTTCCAACATCAGCGTCTCCTGCCAGAAAAATCTTATTATTAGGGGCTGACACATAAACCCAGCGCAAACTAGAGGCAGTTTGTAAGTGAATTCCCAGCACATGAGATTGCCAATAGACAAGTAGAAGCTGCTCACAAGGTCCCTCAACAGCCCAAGCTGAGCTGCGCTTTACCCCCAGGGCAGAGGCCACGCAGCTGTAAAGGCGGAGGGAGCTGGGGCTTTAGCACACACAGCCACACATCACCCTTCTCTCTGGACAGCCAAGCCACCAACGCCACACATGGCTGGACGTCCTGCCACCACAGCCATAAAAGCACCAAGTGTCCTTCCCCAGGAACCCCCCTGGAGGGAAGGGTTAAGGCGCCTGCCCTCATCTAGATGGGAAAGATCTCTGCCATTCACACTGCCTGGTCTGCTGGGGTCAGGTAAGGGAGAGGAGGCATGAGCAGAGAAGACAACGGAGCTGAAGATGATGGCAACCAGTGCCAGGTGACCCAGGTCAAGAAGCAGAGAAGAGAGGACCTGGGAAAGAGCAGTGAATGCGGAGGATATCCACGAATGGCAAAGTCTGGAGTAACCATAGAGCTGAAACCCAGTTGATGTGTCCTCAACTTGTTGATGTGACCTGAACTTGGGTGGAGTTGCCCTTAATCCCTGTTTTACACCCACCTGAAGCTCCAAGAAGCTGACTTGCCCCTTGTTTTTAACGCTGAGCCTGGCTCTGGGGAGGAAGAGTGCTGGCAAGGATGCCCACAGCATGTCTGTGGGTTCAGAGCTATGGGGATGGAGCTTGGACAAGTCCAGGAGTCCTGCTGGGCTCAGCCCCGATCAACGTAACAGCCTAATGGAGAAATTAAGGTGAGACAGCAAGCAGAGAAAACGGAGCTCTGTGGTCACAACGGGATCCATCAGAGCTGCAACGGTAATTGCAGAAATACTTACTCCTCCTGAAAAGCTGCTCCATCAAGACGTCTCTCCCGAGACAGCTGTATTAATAATGGCATTTGTACGCCAGGACAGACTTCTTACCGCTGGACAACAGAAAACATAAAGCAGCACCTGTGTGTCATCCATCAAAACTGCAAGAAAGGCCAGAAACTCTCCAAATCGCCCTGTGCTGCTCAATCTCCTCTGCTTCTGGGCGAGACCCACAGCGCTCGGGCACCGCTCCTGCCCCACACAGCCCTGCCGATGGTCACCCCCCAACACCACCTCCCTTTGGCTGAGACCCAACCCCAGCGTACGGGGATCCAAACCAGCATTTAGAGCAGCTACAAGTACCTTTGTACGCACCCGCGGGCAAAATCTGTGGTGTTCTCCAGCCTCACGTGGCTGAAAAAGGAATTAACAAGATTTTTCATGTCACTGCCTTTTCTGGGCCAGATTTAACACTCCCAAAGTCAAAGCAAGACATTCATCCCAAGGAAGCTGGATGAGGGGACCCTCGCTTACAGGGAAAGTCGCGTATCAAGTCTCCCACCTCACGCAACTCATCGGAATTAACCTAAAGGCGACTGTAAAGCCTGAACCACACAGCAGCTCTGCTGGAGAAGTATCTTGGAGAGTGATAATTGAGTTTTCTGCTGTGCAGCATCTGCTCCAGCCTTTGTTAGACACTCCTTTTAACTGTCGATCTTCCCCCCGGCCATCTGCACCACGGCCCATTGTTCCCCACCACTCTTCCGATGGATCCGCTGCCCACAGCGCTAAGGAGAACGGCGTGTTCTGCCAACAAGCAGATGCTTTTGAGCGTTCAGACTTGTGAAGACGCATGACGATGCCTTCCAACTGCTGGGTCCCCACCTCTTATTACCCTTTAAGTCCCAGTGTAGCAGAGCCCACCCTGACAAGGGTCCCAGCTGTGGCTTTTGTGGCACTATTTGGGAAATAGTGTCAATGGGTTGGAAACCAGATGTTGGCAACCAGTGCTCTCCAGGCGGATGATTTCATGGCCATTCTTTTCCAACAACTTTGGTTTAATTCAGAGAAGCGCAGGAGTTTCAGGCTCCCAGAATCCAGCCCTCTTTTAGAACAAGAGGCTTCCTTTCAGGGCTGAAAATTGGTGCAGTGGAGTTTCGCACTGCACTCCTAAAGATCCTACCGAGGCCACAGCACAACCGAAGGGTTCCCCAAAAGAAAGACCCCCGAACACTCTGTCGTGGCAGCAGCTATACCTTACCTGCCAGGATCTCCAGTCTCCTTGTCCTCCCGCTGCTTCAGAGCAAAGGAGATGTGAGAGATAAAACATTTTAAGTCTTTGAGACTTCTCCTAAAGGCACTGGGTGAACACATGTGGACTCTTATCAAAGTCCAAGGTTTAAATGCCTTAATTGGATGGATCTCAGTGGGAGGGCAGGAGGGAAGCACTAAAATACCTTTTTATTTTTTAAGGTAAAATGCTCATGTTCTTTCTGAGCGTGTTCCAGCCAAGCAGGACCCGGGTAGACGTCACCAAGGCACTGGAACAGCAGCAGCAAGAACCACACCAGTGTCTTCTTCCCGACTGCCAGGTTGTGGCATGGCTCTCCAGGCAAGGGGTGTGCTGCTCTCCCACCGCTCCTCTTCTCTTTCCTCCTGGAGAAATCCATCGAGCAACACCCCTGGTGAGCTGCAGGAAGACTTTTTAAGGTCAGGGAGATCTCACAGCACATCCGAGCTGGTGCAGCAGGTCAGCACTGGCCAGTGAGAGGCTGTGCCTCTGCCAAGTGAAAGGACATGCCCTTCCCCAAAAACCAGCAGAGGTGGTCATCCCAGCCTCAGCGACACCAAAGGCAGAGGTGTCATCCCAGCCTCAGAGACACCAAAGGCAGAGGTGTCATCCCAGCCTCAGGGACACCAAAGGCAGAGGTGTCATCCCAGCCTCAGGGACACCAAAGGCAGAGGTGTCATCCCAGCCTCAGCGACACCAAAGGCAGAGGTGTCATCCCAGCCTCAGGGAGCAGGAATAGACTTACTGAACTGCAGACAAAGCCAGGAGGGTCAGGACCCCCCAACAGCCCAGGACAACCAGGGTGATGGCCACATCATGCCCGGGTTTGACCTCCCACTCCCACCAGACAAAGGTGCACATTGGGAACTGGTACCTACCGCACAGTTCTGCATTTCTCTGCAGCAGAAGTCTCACCAGGCCAGGAAGATGCACCTACTCTGCTTCCACCACACGCTGCCCCAGCAGCCAATCTTTGAAGGATTTGGTGGGTCTCCAGGCACTCCAGTAGCCAGGAGAAAGGATCAAGATGGCTGTTTGGGACTGACAACCTCTGCCCTTTCCCAGGGAAGCCCTCAGGACCAGCAGTCCTCCTTCCGTTGTCCAGAGATGAACAGGTACAGCACAGGAGAGAGTGAAGGACACACCACGTGAAAACACCGTGGATGCTTCTCTGCGGTCCCCTGGCTGCTGAAATTATTAAGATCAAAAAACCCTGACAATTTATTTTTTGAAGTTTTAAATGTTGAAGAAAGGAAGTGCTGTGATTTTTGTATTTGTCAGTAACTTTGCTGATGAGGCTCACTGATGCATTTTCAGAGCCATTCCCCTGGCGAGGAACATGCTGGGACAGTGTTTGGGGCAGCAGAGACTCCCCACAGGAACCCACCTCTGCCACTCCAGAGAGCTTTTGAGAAGGAGGGGAGGGCAGGTCGTAAGCCTGATGCCCTGCTCCTTGCTTTGGCCAAAAATCGAGCTTTACTTGAGGCAGCACAGTGGGCCGAGACATGAAATTAAAAGAATTCCTTATTTTGAGGGTGATGAGACCCTGGCCCAGGTTGCCCAGAGAAGCTGTGGCTGCCCCATCCCTGGAGGGGTTCAAGGCCAGGTTGGACGGGGCTTTGAGCGACCTGGTCTGGTGGGAGGTGTCCCTGCCCAGGGCAGGGGGTGGAACTAGATGGTCTTTAAGGTCCCTTCCAACCCAAACCATTCTATGATAGGCCCAAGTCTTGTAGCCAAGTTCAAGCCAGGGGAGACGACCATCAAGTACCATTTCCCTTACACAGGGCCGTGCCAAGGCCTGCTCAGCCTTGAAAGGTGAAAGCTGGTCCCTGGCCATCACTGACAACTCTCCATGAGCTCTGCATCTGTAAAGAGGAAATCTGGCCACTCCACCGACAAGGCAGAGCGGCATCACCGAAGGAGCAGTAGGGGAGCTGCCAGCAACGACCAGTTCATCCACCCCAGCAGAGCAGACTCCAGTTGGCCTGCTGGGACCTGTGCTCCAGAGCCAGACACATGGGGACCATGGACATCAGGACATGTGTATCATCATGGACATCAGGACCATGAACACGTGGACTTCAGGACAACCCGAGTTTTGTGTTCACCTCTGCGAGAAGACAGCCCAGACGTGGAGGCCATGCACGGTCCCAAACTCCGCTGCTTTAGCTCAGCAAAGGAATCAAACCGCCCATGAGCAGGACGTGTCCTCCTGCCGCTCCCCAACCCCCAACGCTGCACTCGCTGCTGGAACCCCCTTCTGGTCTCGGGGAGAAACCTCTAAGGTCTCCCTCAGACCTGGTCTCTCTTTCGACTCAACCCCTAAGCCGTGGCCATTTCTGAGGTTAGACTAACACCTCTCTTTGCCCTGTTGGTTAAGAAATCCCACTGCTCTGGGTTGCAGTTAAATACAGAAATTGGGAGAAAAAAATATATTTCCTCTGGATTTCAGCCGATTCCTTTCTTAAAGTGTTTTCAAGAGAGTCAAGATAAGCCATCACTTTCCTTTGGGAACTGACCTTCTCACACCCCAAGAAAGTCTCCGGCATCGCACTCCCAACAGAGCAGACATCCCCGACCAGCACCGTGAACCGAAACCAGATGCCTGAACCCAACAGGCTCCTGCTTTCAGCACTGAGCGTTCACATTAACTCATTCATTTATCTTCAAAATTAAACCTATGGCAGGTTTCCTTTACACTGATGTACAGAGAGAAGGCCAGGAATCACCTAAAAACCCAACAGTTCCCAGCAAAACAGAGAGGACCGACAACAACTGAGGGGTATCCAAGGGGTCTCCCTATTCTTTCTGGCCAAGGAGATCTGCTTGGTCTCCTTTTATCTCGGTCCACACAGAGCTATCCTGCATCAAATCAGTACATCAAACGGAACCTGGCTGTTTTGAAACGATGCTAGGCATGCTTTGGGTGTTGGGTAGTTTGGCAGTAAAGAATATTTCGCTATAATAATCATCTTTTCCACTAATTTTATGTAAGACCTGGTTCCTCTGCTGGCACAGGCCTCACCAACTGGCTGCTCCTATCGACCCCTGCAGTTGCAGTGCTCAATCCATCTCCTTACCCAGCTCAATCCAAACTGTTTGTTTCACAGCTCAACGTAGAATTTCAGTTAAACGTTAACCATCCAAAAAGCCTGAAGAACCTCTCTGGACTATTGGTTACTCCGATCTCTCAGGGTAAGCACCCAGAGGACCAGGCTGCTCAAGCTAATTACAATTCATAGTAAAAATTCACTCCCTGGTCACACACGGCAGGTTTGGAGAGAATACACTTTTTTTCCCTATCACAAAGGTATCACACTCCTGTTGTAAAGACAAACTATGACCTAAGCGGGACGGATTTCCAGCAACAAGAGGACAAGGCAGGGCCGGGGGGGGGCACCCCCCTCTAGTGCACACCCACAGCACTGCATCCCACACAGCGTCCCGGCTGCGGGCACGGACACGGGGCTGCGGACAGAGACACAGGAAAAAGAGACCAAAAAAAAGGAATTCTCTCACACTGTCCAGCTGTGCTTCAGCGGGTCCATGTGCCTGCACCCGTCCGGCACACCAGGATCTGGAGGAGCAGCAGAGAGCACACAACAGGAGCCTGTGTGATTTCTGGCACTGGGGGGAAACCATTCTCACCTCAAAGAATGGAAACAGACCAAGATGTTCACCACTAGAAGAATGTTTTCTGAAAAGCATCTCCTCATCACACCTTTGTGCAGAAGGCAGCCAGGAGACACGGACTGGCAGCTATTCCCACTCTCCGCTGCCCAGATTTCCCCTCCTTGGCCAAAGTAGCCACCACCACAGGTAACAGCCAGTTTGTACTCTGGGATTCAGTTTCTTTATGGATCTAAAAACCTGAAAAAAAAAAATAATCAGTATCTCAGCACTGTGGGTACAGGCTGAAACACAAGAGGCCTTTCCACCAAGCAGTATATCACAGAGTCAGCCTGGATTAAAAGAAGTTCGAGCTGCAGGACAGCACCAAGTCAGCACATGGGAGGAGGGAAACCTGTAGTGACAGAGAGAATCCCCAACACAAACCCAAAATAACCTTAAAGTCTAAGCAGAGCAGGGGCCTGAGGAGGTTCATTGCGAAAGGTCTCCCAGCAGCGTGGGATGTTATTTTGTGTAAGTTACCATGACACTTTAAACCGTTTAAAAACAAAACCAAGCAAGAAAGATCTGATTGTTATACCCAGTTCCTGTTTCCAACACGTACCGCCGAGAGCCTGCCAAAGGCAATACCGACCCCGGGCGCCGCGGTGCACAAAGGTTGTGTGGACGGGAGGACAGGGCCCTTGTCACATACACAAACCTAACCCGCCTTCCCCGTTCTCCCGCAAGGTACAGACCACCCCTGCATAAAAGGAGAAATAAAGCACCAAGGCGATGAACAGGGGCGACGCTCACTTTCCTCATGCGGCCCTTGAGAACCCAAGAGGAAGAAAACCAGGGAAAAAGGGAGTCAGCAGCTTCAGGGAGGGATTTCCACCTCTATTTAACTAGTGTCTGTTTCTTTCTTTGTTTTTCCTTTTTTTTTTTTTTGGACACAGCTTCAGGAAATGGAAAAGTCTCATCAACATGACTTGGCACTGGGAGTGCTCAAGTCCCAGAAAAAAAGGGGAAATGGGGGAAGAAAACCCAACCATCATAACCAGAAACATGATGGACAAGAAAGTGACAGGGCACGGCCGGCACGGATGGGTACGTTCCAAGGGTTAATTGGGCCTGACAAACCCAATAACCTTCCACTGAGATGCCTGGCTCGGCGGATGGGGGAGCGCGGTGGCAGCTCACCTTGACTTCAAACAGCTTTTGGCACAACTGCCTGGAGGATCCATACGGCCAAACCGGTCTGATACAGTTCAGATCACTGCATGGAAAACTGGGAGGACACCAGGCTCACATCAACAACACAAAGTCCACGGGGCAGCCCCCGTTACTCACGGCATTCCTCAGGGGTCATTAATTGGGCTAATATTGTTCAAAGGGACCCCCCTCAACAGGCTGGAGAAACAGCCTGACAGAGACCTCACCAAACTCAACAAAGATAAATACAAAGCCCTGCTCCTCAGCATCCTCCCCTACGCTGGTCCTGCTGTCGGGGCTGGACCACGCACCCTCAGAGGTGCCCTCCCACCTGAATTATTCCGCCATTCAGAGTAATTCAGAGAGGCAGCTTCCTGCTTACAGGGGACTGGCAAGATTCTTTTTGGGCATATTGTACCTGGTGAAATCAGTGTAAATTCCGTTGTAAACTCACACAACTCATTCTTCTCCCGTGCCCATCTTCCTCTACACTCCACCTGAGGCTTATACTGAGGCAGCAATAAAAGCCAAACAGGAATTAACTGTAATGGTACAGGCAGCGACACAAATGAGCCATGAAGAACACGCTACTTTTGCAAAGACAGAATTTCACTCCACCTACACTCCAACTCCAATATCCCAGTTTGGGTTTTTTTTTTTTTCACTGGCTCCAGGGCCCATTTCAAGCCACTCCTTTGGAGAAAAGCGAAGAGCCTACTACAGAACTAGGCTCTGTGTAAGAGCCTAGCTGAGAAGATGGCTGTTGACTGCTTCTTGGTCTAGTGACAGTGGTGGACATCTCTGACCAACGCTGCACATCTTACCATGTACCAAAAGAGCTAGAGCCTCAAACGGGACATTGTATCAGTGGAGCTTATCTCCTCTGACATTTCCTTCTGTTGAGCATCTTCTCCAAAGACCCAGAGGAGCAAATGAGCGGCCGAAGAAAGCCAAGCTTAGCTTTTGGCAGTTCACACCACCTGCTTCAACCATAATGGAGTTAAACACTCAGTGATTGGTTCTTCAAATAGAATTTAAAAACACAAGATGCCAAGCTTAAAAATACACGTTTTCTTTTTGAAAAAAAAAAAAAAAAATGTACAGTCAGATTTTAAGTGGATCTACAAGAAGACATTCCGCTATCTTTAAGAAAAGTAAACCTTTGCAATGCACTGCATACAGAGTTTTCTAACCAGCAAGAGCCAGTGAGTTGGGTAAACTGCAGTGTTTCCTGAAAGAGCTTCAGTGGCTTTTTTGTTTTGTTTCCACCCCATAGGGCAGAGACACTTGAAAGGCAGAAGAGGGCCTTCACGCTGCAGAGCGCTGGGTTAGTCCTTCTCCCGTCTCGCTCTACAGACACAGCTCAGCGTGAGGCTGGTGTGGGCACAGTGGGCAAGGGCAGTTCCATGGAGGGAGTCTCAGTTGCTTCAGCTGGACTTGGCTTGCGAAGCTCCAGTTTCTCTGTGAGCTGGTTATAAAGCTCCTTCACAGCTTCCCCGCTCTGCACAACGAGAATTAGGGAGGGGAAGAACAGGAGAGTCATACTTCATTCCAGCTGCCACTGGCTCAAACACTAAGTATGCAATTACCCTGTGTGTTTTAACACAAACCAACACAGAAAGAGGAAGTGACAAGGTAATTAAGACAAAACTTGGTACACTTGGAAAGCAGAGCTCATGTTCCATTGAGCAGCGTCTGGAAAGGCAGCTGCTTTCATTTGCAATTAATTTTCCCTTTCTCGTGCTTCCCTTCTTACCTGCTTGGTGGGTTCCAAGGCCTTCTGGAGAGACTCTAGTTTGGCAGGTGCCACTTTGTGATGCAGATGAAGCAGCAGCCTTAGCACATGTCTGTGTACATTCTCCTTTCTGCAAAAACCAATTTTAAAGCAGAGTAACCGATATAAACAAACACCATATTGAGAACAAGAAAGCTACAGCGACAGTATCAGAATAATTCACACACCCACAGCTTGGCAATTTTGTTATAATTTTCCAAAACACCTGAGAACTGTAGCCTGTGTGCTCCAAATCCTTACATTTTCAAGCAATTCATGTAATTATTCAACAGGAGTGGACTAACTGTAGCAACCATGAGGAAGGAGGGGGAGAGGTTTTAGGCCCAGACTGTATAATCAACACTTAAAAATTTTGCTGATAAAAATTTGATCACCAAATACGAGCCTCTCCTTAAAGCAAAACAGCAGCAGGCTAATATTTCCACTATACACAAAGAGTTTGCTGAACTATTAAAGTATAGTTCAAAGCAGTAGAACCTCTTTCGGGTATCCTGTAAACTCACTTCATCTGAGGAAAATCAGGTTTACCTTGAGCAGGCAGTGAGAAAGAAGCCATCAAAGAGACTGGTGCAGAACTCCTCCAGTGCAAATTCATCACCCAGCAGCGTGAGGTTACCAGTGAGCAGATGCAGAAAAATATCACTGAAGGCCAAGTCACTGAACGTCTCAACTATACAACATGAAAAGGAAAGAGACTGATGTGCCAAAACCTGACCTACACAAGATGTTCCTGCTGAAAACTTTGTAGTGAGATTTCCTTTTAAAACAGGCAGCCCAAGCAGGTGGCTTTGATCTTTCCCACATAAGAGATTAGGAGCAGAGGGGTGAGAAGAATATGTAGAAAGCCCATGTTTCCACCGAGGCTGAAGTCACAGAGCAGCCTGCTCCTGCCAAAATCACAAAGTTCCCTACTAGTGATATGGTTTAGCAATGGTTTTTGTCAGTGTTGGGTTGATGTTTGGACTCTATGATCTGAAAGGTCCCTTCCAACCAAGGCAATTCTATGATTCTATCCTTCTCTGCCATCCTCTGTTCACAGTCACATCCACCTCCTCGCACTCCTCAGACCCCGCAGTGAGCAGATACAAATCACTGACCAGTGGAAAACTCATGGAAATGAGCTGCCAGTTCAGCCAAGGGTTCAAAGATCACCAGAGCTGGGCGAGGGAGTGGGAAGTGAACCCCCGCCTCCACTACTGGGAGCTGCAATTCCTAAGATTGCTTCAGAGCTTTCCTACAACTTACCCCCGAGAAGTCAGTGAAGAAGGTAATCCCAGGGAAGAATTTAAGGCTGTGTTTGGTCCTTTTTTGTTACCCTTTTTTTCACAAGAATTTCTGGCCACCTGCAATTACTACGAGCAGTGGCAGAATTAAGGCACCTGCTCTTCTATCTTTCTGATTCACTCCAAACAGTTCTCAACTGATCTCATTATTAATACAGCCTTTGACCTAAGGAACTACTGACCTTCAGCCACTATCCCTAAATTCTCAGATCAGCAGAGAAGTATCCCAATTGCAGACAGAAACAAACAATTCTGCAGGGCCTCATCAGAAGAGCCAAAGGCAGAACATTACATCTTTGACTCTGAAAGCACTTTCACTCCAGGTTTACTTCCCTCCTGGGTGTCCAGCACAAGAACAGAGACAAGACAAAAATTTACCTAGTGCTGGCAGGAGCCTAAGGAAAGCGTTCTTGTTCCTCAGTTTCGTGATGTGAAGGATGTAATACAGCCCGATCTCACAAGCTATTCTGTTCTCCTGCAAGAATCTGTTACGGCAGAAGCAAAGTTTCTTAATCAATAAAGCTAAACCAGGTTTTGGGGTTTTTTTAAAGAGGATAGCAATCAAGCAGTCACAGCAGTGGCTAACCTCAAACCCACCGAAGAGCAGCTACTTGGTGACCGAGTGTGATGATCATCACTATGTTCTCTACCACGGTCCAGAAAAAGCTAGCATTCAGCAAACATTATGCTGTCTCCCAATCAAACAGCTGGATTTGACTGTGAGCATTTATAATAGTATTAACGGTGAAAGTGCTATTCAAAATGGGTTTTAGAAGAAGCTCAAATACTCAAAAGTCCAATACTGTTTTGTTTTAGTTTCCCAAAGGTCAAGTATCAACACCATCGTAGAGGAGAGTACAACCACCCAGATACAGTACTCCAGATTCTGGCACACAGACAGGAGTTGTGTTGGAAATTAGTGCAAATTCTGAGTACAACAGAGAACACAGAGGTTTTATTTATCTTTTTGACGTCCCTGGAGTGATAGGTTATCAACAGAGAGTGAGTGTCTGTGTGACAAAAATGCCAGCTTTACAATTTACAATAGCACTCCTCAGAACCAAGCACAGGCACTCGTCCAGGTGTGCACAAATATCACTCAAACACTCCCCATTCCCTGCTTGGGAAGCTGCACAAGCAGCGCATTTGAAAGCAGTGATACCAAATACTTTCCTATTCAATCTGCCAAAAGAATGGTCATTGTAAGAAATATTGCATTATGTAAATGTTATTTGAGGAATCACAGTGGAAACCTGTTCTGCTAAAGGAAAAGTTCAGGCTTGATTAACTGGGATTAAATTTCACCCCAAGAAAGTCTTCACTTTACCACATACAGTATTTTTTGTTGGCTTTGGTAACAAGACTATTTGTACAGAGTCAGAAAGAGATTACATACTTGGTGAAAGCTTCAGGAATGGTGCTGGGGTAAGGAATTGGTCCCTTCTCTTCCGAGGGCAGTTTCTGATCGACATTGAACGTGTGGTCATCCACCACGAAGGACATCAACATAGGCAAGAACTTCGTGATCAGCTCAGCTTCCTTAGAGGGATGGAGGAAGAGAGGGAAAAGAACAACACGTTCATCAATCACTTCATGCCACCTAATGGTCCCAGAGTGCTGTAACAAATAGCGAGGCAATACTATGAGCCCCATCCTACACTTTGGAAAACAAGCTGTCAGACATCCAGTTCCAGTCAAAATTATTGACTGATTCACTTCTACACGTTCCACCAGTAATAAGGAAAACTGTACTTCACCTCATCTACAGAAACACTCCTGCGCAAATCCTTTCTTTTGACAGTTAGGTAGCAGTTCTTCCGAGAGACCTTTTCCAATCACTGCACAGTAAGAATGGTACCAAACTGCTTTCACCAAGTATTACAAATCATTTTGTTCATGCCCTAAACTGACAGGAATCGATGCACAGCTGGAATAGCAATATTAAAGAGTACCTCCTCACACAAAGCAGATCAACCTACGCTGTGTCACATTCACAGCGTGGGAGGTTACAGCTTGTGGCAATCACAAATAAAACAAATAAAGATTTGGAGATTCTCTTTAGGAAAACGTTCACAGTTTCTTTCTAAGAGATTCATGATAGCACCTCCACGAGTCAAATCACAGTTCTACCCTTGGAGTTTTGGTCACCCTCACTGTTACAATGTAAGTTTAAAACACATCCCTCCCATGGTATATTTAAACACACAATCAGCGAGTAATATATATTTTGGAGACTTCAAATGTCTCCCTAGGTAGACATTTGCTGCTTTATAGTTCAGAACAGAAACAGCAAATTTCTCTTGAGAAACAGTCCCACTGTGCACCACCATGGGTAGCCTTCCTGCCATCAGCTGAACACAACCTGCTCCCAAACTACACCGGGGCTGCCTGTAATACTGGGCAAAGTACTTCCAAAGCACGGGGAGATCGTAACTGAACGTGGCACTACACGAAACTGCTACAACAGACAGCTGGAAGGAAAAACATTTTTCACATCAATGCACTGCTACCAGAGCTTCAGACCAGCCTCTGAAATCCTGCTTTGCTCATACAAAATGTCTTTACAAACTCGTCCGTTTTGTAGAAGTTCCCAGGAACAACAAGCAACCAGTGCAGAATTTAAGAGAGGTACAGTCTGATTTTTAAACAGTAAGGGCCAGGCATTCTTGTAAATACAAAACCGGGTAAAAAAAGCTTACAGCACGTCCACCTGAGCTGCTGCTCTGGGACCGCTTACGCATTTTTTCTAAGAAAGCTGACAGGTATGCACAATGAACATTAAAACAGGGCCGCAATAAAATAATAAACAAGTCTAAATCTATTTAATTAAATGTGTTAAATTCTAAACATCAAAATGGCTCACCATTTTTGGTTCCTTGAAGACTTGGCTGTCAATCATGTCCCAGGCCCCCTGTCCCAAAGACAGCATCCGAAGGAGCAGCAGTAGATCTGGGCTTTCCTCGAATTTTAAGGGGAGAAGAAAAACAGCTATTTTGATCTTCCACAAGTTGCACATATAGGCATTTATTTGGAAGTAGTGCTTTAGATTCAAAGCTCTCCTGGATTAGCAGCTTTATCAAAGACTGCTACAGGCATTCAGTTCTCTGATTTAATTCACAACTGGTTCCTCAAATGGGAATAAAGTAACAGACACACCTGAGTGTTTGTGGGTTTATGTAACATTTTATGTTGTATGTATACACCAAGAAGTACGCAGCCAATCTGATCACAACATCATTTTTAAACGTGTCCTGCCAAATTAGTATTCTGAAATATAATGTGTGACAGGACAAATCAAGTCATCTCAGCAGAAGTAAGAAAGAGAAAGCGCATGTAAGAATGACAACGGGTTTTTGTTTACATCATGCCCTGAAACCAAAACAGTTTTCAGTCTTAAATTGTCATGAAGAAGTTGTTAAATTTTATTGTTGGGTTGAGTAACTCAGGGATGAAGCCAGCAAATGGCTCACACTGTTCAGGCACCTGTAAGGCGACCCTCCTTCCCTCCTCTAATGCTTAAGCACCTCCTGCAGACACTGCTTCCAAGAACCGTATTATATCGCAGCCAACAGACCAGAACAGTGTAAAATAATCCACTGCATTCAGTGTGGCAGGGAAAAGATGCTGCTGGCACTAGGCAAACCCATGGAAGGACAAAGCAAGGAGGCACATATTCTATATACGATTGTATATATGCATGGGTTTTAAGATAGAATGAGTCACGCAAAGAATGCATTGTCAATTCATAGAACTCCAGAAGGCCCACCTCCAAACAGTGCTCCTGCAGAGCTCTAGGGTATGTGCTAAAATGGAAAGATAGTATCATGTTTCCCTTATTTCAATTTACACAAGCATTTGAGAACATAATGGTATTTCTTCTACAGTGCCAGCCCTTTGTTGATGAATGCCATTTATTCAAGTAAGACTACAGTTCAGATTAAGTACATCAGCTGCGACACTCACCCTGGGTAAGGTGTCCTGCCCAACCAGGTCCTGGAGGTGCCTGATGGTACTCAAGGCCAAGGTGTTAATGGCAAAGGGATCACACAAGATCATCGATAAGTCCCTGAGAAGCACAAATCAAACACGCCATACATAACAAACCCCACCCTACAATTCCATACCCAGCTGTAGGACACCAGTGTGTTTCACTGGAGCAAGATGTTTGAGCCTGTTCTTTGTTGTAATCCTCTCAACCACCAGATGTAACATCAAAGTATTGTGTGCATGTGTACACTGTGTTTTTATAAACACACACACTGGTGAGTTTACAAAGAGAAGCAGACACAGGGCAGGTACTGTAACAATACCCTCACTGTGATAATGTAAAACCTGAATTTCTGTCTTTTGTCACCTACAGGTGTCCACCTGACCAACCTTCTCCTGCCTTGTAAAAGCACCACGAATGTTATTACTTTAACTTGAACAAGCACATATTCTGAAACAATTACTGAAGGTCTTCTGCACTGAAATCAGACAGGAGACCTCCCCCAGTCATTACAAAGGCCACAGGGAAGACTCGAGGGTGGTGACCGTGAACGTACTGGATGTGACCGCACAGAAGCGCTGCTGGCTGTCAGCTGGCTCTGGAGAAGAATTAACACCTACAACACCCATCAAACGTTGTGACTGTCAGGAATCCATTTCCAGTTTCTCAATAAACAGCCCAAGAGCCTCACCCCAACACTTGTTCTTGTCCCTTCTTCACTCCATCCAGAAACCCTTGCAATTCCCGAGCTCTCTTGTTGTCCACAAACTTCTCCCGAATGCAAGCATCAAGGCACCAGGTGAACTGTTAGAAAAAAGGAGAAAGCTTTGTGAACCCCAGCAACTCAGTAAACCAGCAGTAAAATACACAATGCCAGAGAAAACAGGCTGGAATGACCTCCAATTATCTGGAATTAATACACTTAGGTATGGTAGCAAGCTGGTCGCAAACACCGAGGTCAGAAATAAACATTCCAAAAGGAGGTCAGAGATATCAATGTCATTTAACCCGGTGCCACTTTCTCCCCTTCCAACAGAGGAATTCCCTGGCAATTAAGGAAGAGGCATGTATAAAATATATATTTCTCAGCACACCTGACTGAGGTGGATCTACACAAGTAGGAGGCTGACAAAGAAGCAGCATCACTTAGCAATAATAATATGGGATATTTTAGCCATTGCAACACCAGTCCCACCCTCTAAGTAGGGGACATGAACAGCGGAGGTGCTTCTGCTTTAGAGCTGTGCTATCAAAATGTAAAAGAGACAATTAAGTGAAATGTTTTATCTGACCTAAAAATAAAGGCTTTTTTCCCCTTTCAGAAAACAACATACATTTTCCCCCAACGTTTCAGCTGTCAAAAAAGAACAACTTTCTGAATTTTCTGAAATGCTTTCATCGTGGCTTCCTTTCCTTGCAGCAGTCACTGCATTTTGCAGTGGCAAAATGAGGGCACTGAAAACAATCTGCAACTTGAACAAGAACTGCCCTTTTTTACTGTCTGTACACTGATTTGGGGACTCTTGATCAGAAGACATTAAAACACATGCGGTAACATCATCACTCTAGGAGATATTCTCTATAAGCTGAACACACATAGAACTTAGCAACATTCCTGAAAAGAAAAAGCTTTGTTCTAGATGAGAGTGATGCTGACCACAGAAAAGATCCTGGTGTGACATTAACACCACATCTGTTACTCCCCAGTATTTTATTAGCTTAATGTTTTCTTAAATTTCAAGATTCAAAGTATTTAATGTTCCACACACAGTTTACTGACCGATGGAGTGTATCACACCAGGCACAGCAGGGAGGGAAGCAAGATTTGATTAAGAACCTGGGGCTACCTAGTGCCTGTGATTATTTTTTGCAGCACCTACATAGATCAGATGTTGTTTTTAACACTGCACAAATACCATAAATTTGAATGATTTATGGGTTATGAAATGAAAGCAAGCTGCTGGTTAACCAAGATGAAATTTTCACCTGAGGTTCCAAGGAATATAAGATGACTTTTGGATTCAAGGTCTGAACTCTCTTCACAGAGAGGAGTCATCTTCTCTGGGCTGAAGTCCTGCAGGGCAGCAGGTACGCACAGGAGTGGGCGAAACAGAAAATGCTCCAGTAATATTCCTATCTGTCCCACATGATTAATACCTTGTGACAGGGGTCAACGGTGCAGATTTCACTGATTTCCAGGTCATGCAGCGACATCAGGAGCTCTGCCCGTAGCGTACAGTAATGGACATTCCTTGTCCGAAGGAACAAGGTTCTCAGAAACTGCAACACCATATCATAGAGCTTCACGTTCTTCCCAATCATCTGGGTCAGCTTCTGAACCACCTACACTCAAAGGGGAAAAAAATGTGCACTCAGTACCAAGAGATACTGTTATTTCACACACAAAAAAAAGGTAAAATAATTCTTTTACATTATTTATCAAGATTGAAACTTCTGCATTGACATGAGTTCCTGAAAAGGAACTATTTACACCAAGATCTCCGAAAGTGTTTGTTCAAGAGCTGTTCACTGAAAGTTTCATAGCCATAATGAAAGAATAAAGAATGTCAAGAAAAAGCTCTCTCGTAAAAGGAAATTGAAGTATTTGTGAAATAAGGTGCTCAGCTTTGTGAAACAGGTAAGAAGTAGTACCTGTTATTGATGAATATAATTTACGATTATTGTAAGCTGAACAAAACTCACTTTTCTTGGGAAGTCCTTCTTTATTTCTCTCTACCTTCTGGCTACAGGCACAAGAATGATAGTAAGGCTCCTACTGGTTTTGGCTGGGATAGAGTTAATTTTCTCCACAGTAGCTTGTACAGAGCTATGTTCTGCATTTGTGCTGAAAATAGGGTTGATAACACTGATTTTTAGTTACTGCTGAGCAGGGCTTACACAACATCAAGGCCTTTTCTGCTCCTCACATCGCCCCAACAGTGAGTGCTGGGGGTACACAAAGAGTTCGGAGGGGACACAGCTGGGACAACTGCCCAAAGGGATATTCCAGAGCATACAGTGTCCCGCTTGGCAATAAAACTCGGGGGGAGGCTGAGGGGGGCCACTGCTCAGGGACTGGCTGGGCATCAGTCGGTTGGTGGCGAGCAATGGTTTTCATTTGCTCTTGGGTTTTATTTTCCTCTCTTTTTGTTGTTTTTTTTTCCTTTTATTTTTTTTTCTATTTCTTTTTAATTATTAAACTGTTTTTCTCTCAACTGATGAGTCTCTTTCTTTTACCCTTCCAATTCTCCCCCCATCCCACCGGGGGGAGTGAGCAAGCGGATGTGTGGTGCTGAGTTGCCCGCCGGCGTTAAACCACAAGCCTGCAGTGTAAACCTGAAGTGAATTGCACCAGAGCACTTACACTAAACGGGCTTTAGAAAGCCAGACCCAAACCAACCCCCCCACGTAACAGATGTGCTACCCTCTCCAAAATTAAAGCTTTCTACTGCCACATCACTGCAATTCTTTAGCATTCTCGATAGCAAGGTCCTTACAGAAACCCTGGTATTTCCATTTTGGAGCAAAAGCCCCCCAAGGTAAAGCGACTCATTACAGCTGAACCAGTGTAATTGCTTGCTGTTGCCAAGAGGAGACCCCTTTCTGACACTTAGAACACTGCTCCCCCCCGCCTCCAAACCTGCCTGTGTCACCCAGCCCTTCTCCTTGCAATGGTGTCGGTGCCAGCTGATCTCTTCTTTGAGCAGGTCCAACTCACTGCCTTGGAAAACTACTTTTTGGCTTTATTTGCTGGAGTTTCTGTGGCAATTAGTGAGCTGAATCGGCTCATGGGAGGGTCTGATAATCACCAGAGCTGCAGAGAGGGAGGGAAGGAGCAGCACCTGCCCTTCCTGCAGCTGAGTGTTGGATCGGCTCAGCCATCTCATGTAATTCCATTCAAAGAGCAACTGTCTTCCAAATGCCACCTTAGCTACAACTTTCAATGTCCCTTTCCATCTTTACCAAGGGAAAAAAAAAAGCTTTTCTCGGGCTATGTCCTGCTAAAAAATAGTCCCAAGAAAAGAAATTAAAGAAATTCAAACTGATTTGATAGAGATGCTCATCCTTCACAATACCTGAGGGTTATCAAAGCCAGACTATAAAAGAAAAGAGCCAGAGTAATAAAAGAAAAAATTTAGCCTTGCTATTTTTTAAACGCTCATAAACAGTTTAAAACATTAATCAATTATTACACAGCACTGAGTAACTATTTAAATAATTCCTGTTGCTTTCATCAACACACGCGTGAGAAAACAGCCTCGTATTTCTTGCAAATACTTTGTTTAGCCAAACATCTTCAGTAGCGAAGTTGGGTGCGTGAAATGGACACTGTTATTTGACGAGGTTGACTGAAAGCTAACGAGTTCCATTCACAAGCATGTAGTAAGAAGTCTCCTTGTCCTTACCTCTCCTTGACGTCTCGTTTTGGGAGACGGACTGAAGAAATTGTGCAAGACAGAAATATCGTTGCTGAAGAGAATATTTTCTTTCTCCAGGATATACTGCTTCAGCAGCGGAGACACCTCATCACCAAACAGAGCCTGGTTATCCTGCCAGATCTGGCGCTTCACCTCCACTGCACATGCTTTATACAAATCCTTATCGGCCATTACTAACTTCAGCTTCTTTTCAGGGACCTAGGATCAACAGAGCAGTCACCAAAGTCCAGAGCAGCTTACCCAAACCGACTGTCCAAGAAATATGTAACTACAGACTACAGAAGACATCTATATCATCATCTCAGGCACTCTGGGAATTTATACAACAAAATAATTACACAACAAGCAGTATCACACTCATCTTTGGCCTTCCCTACTCCTGCAACAATAAGCCAATCCTGAGGCACTTAAGACTTCCTATAAACCTACGATGCTAAGATTTGAAGTGATCTTTCAAAACTCAGTAATTTGTAAGTTCTAGCAGTGGTTTTGAATCCATTTCCTTAAGTGCAGTAAGATGCTTTTAATAAGGCTACTCCTAGAGATTTTTGTTTCACAGATCTGAATCTCACTCCTGTCTACTTCTGGTTGCATTCTTCAAATCTTATTTTCCACTTGTCATAGATTTTTAAATCAACTATGGAAAAATCCACCTATCAGTGAACTTGACTGCTTTTAGGAAGCTGCACATACTGAGTAAAATAGGGAAAGAGTCTCAGCTGGTTATAAAAATCTAAAATGCTTTTTGAATTAGTCTACTAAGTTGTTACCAGATACAAGAATGTAGTAAATTTTCAGTCAGTTCCTAACACTGAACAACAAACTTGCAGAAGGTCAGCAGGTGGATACACAAGGGAGATGTAACGGAACAGCCCAACCGGCGGAGGGTTTTACCTTGGGCAAGTGCTTCATGACACACATCACCACAGGCTGTATGGAAGGCATCTTGACCAGGGAAAAGCTCTTCTCTAGGAGATCTTCCAGCTTCTTGTATCTGAAAATACATAAGAGCAAGAGACTACATACCATGTTACAGCAAAGGACCAAAGTGGCTCACCTCAGAGCTACTGGAACTTGATCCCCCAGGAAATTCTCTTTTGCACAAGTCATTCATCCACTGTAACTAATTTTCATACAAAATCCCCAGCTCACTCCAAATAACCGACAAGACTGACGACAAACCTCTCCTCGACTTTCCCTTCCAAAGCGATGGCAGAGACCCTCTCCAGCAGCTTCTCCCTCAGCTCATCGAACACCGACTGGTGGAACTCCAGCCGGGGGGTGCCGTGCAGGTCCAGGAAGGGCAGGGCCGACTGCAGGGAGGGCAGGAGCACTCCATTTTCCGTCTGCCAACACAAACAGCGGACAGGGACGGTGGTGAGGGGTTAACCGGCTCAGCCAGCCACCAAACAACAGCAGGGACTGCTAAAGACATGCTGGTTACAAAATAAAAAGAGGAAAATACCACAAAAGACCCCCACTTGGGGCATTTCTCTGCTCTCTACCAGCCCACAGCCCCGGCCCACCATGGGCCCCGGTGCACCCCCGCCATGGGCGCTGGGCATCTCCATGGCGACGCGCCCCACCTGGAACTGCTCGATGGCCTTCAGCGGCTCCGTGCAGTTGGTCAGCGTCTCCTTCAGGTCCTCGCCGTTGGCTACCCCCAGCTCCTGCAGCCCCGCGTACATGGCGGCCTGCCCGGGCCCGGCCGGGCCCGCTCCCGCCACGGCTTCCCCCCGGCCCCGCTCCGCTCGGCGCGCTCCGGCGCTTCTCCCCGCCCCGCGGAACCCGCTCCGCCGCAAAAAGGTTCCGCCGCACAAAGGTTCCGCAAGGGGATGCCCGGTCTCCCCGCGGGCTCCTCCGGCCACTGGCCACCGGCTGAGAGGTGGGGGAGGTGGCGAAGCCCCAGAGCCCTGGGCTGGGGCACGCTGCCCGGCTAACACCATCACAGGAGCATGGATGGTTGGACTCCGTTATTTTAAAGGTCCCTTCCAACCTAGAGGTGTCTATGATTCGGTGCCGGGGTTCCTGGAGAACTTGGGTTCAGCCTGGAGAAGAGAAGAGCGAGAGGGGATCTCATCAATGCTTATCCATATCTAAAGGGGGGGTGTCAAGAAGATGGGGCCAGACTCTTCTCAGTGGTGCCTGGTGACAGGACAAGGGACAACAGGCACAAGCTGGAGAAAAACTTCTTTACTTTGAAGGTGCCAGAGCCCTGGAAGAGGCTGCCCAGAGAGGTGGTGGAGTCTCCTCTGGAGATATTCCAAACCCTCCTGGACACGTTCCTGTGGGACCTGCTCTGGGTGACCCTGCTCTGGCAGGGGGTTGGACTGGATGATCTCCAGAGGTCCCTTCCAACCCCATATCATTCTGTGTGATTTCTGTGGGTGCGTGAGAAGTCCCTTGCACTTGGCTGATCCCTGGCAGACAGCGATGAAAACAAGAAACGCAACCAAAAACAGCTTCACAAAGGAGAAGTGGCCTTTCCCCATTCGCGGTTTGACCTTGGGAGGCTTGGACTTTCAGGATAAGCTGCTACAGAGCGAGGGGAAGAAACATTCTAATTTGTCCTTCGTGAGATCTGCAGCCGGGCACCAGGACTGTGTAGAGCTGCATCAGTCCAACCCATCACAGAAACCCCTTTGCCGTCTGCCCACCAGCCAGTACAACTATAGAGCAAAACCTACGTGATTTAGAGCCCCGCAAACCACTTGGGTCTGTCGACAGACCCCTGTGAACCCCAACATCCAGATGGCAGAACGGAAGCGCTCCGCTGTTCCCAGCCCTTAGGTCCCTCATTTTCCCTCTCCGTGTCCCAGATGGAAAAGCAACCCCCACACGGCTCAAAGTGGACGCTGCTCTGCTGGTGGAGCAAAGCAGGACTGGCCTGACCATGGCAGGATCTGGCAGCTCCTGGCAGGATATCCCTGCTGGATATCCTTAGGTGCTGATGATATATCGGGATATTGGTATAAACTACTGGTACAAGCTCATGGGCATGAGCCATCAGCCAACCCTCAGCCACTCCACCCATCCCATGTGCAGCATTTCTTTGAGCCAGGAGGATGCCTGGGGCTCCTGTTTTGTTTGAAGCGCTGCAGCAAGATGAACGCTGCACAAATCCTTCCCAGCAAAGCACCTGAAAGCCTGCCTGTCCCCCAGGGCAGGCACAAGAGCAGGGACAAGGAGGATTCTCAGCACTCTGACAACATTAAGTTTTGTCCTGTCCCCTTTGCAAAGCAGAGCACTGTCAGTCCAAGTGTAAGCAAAACAAAGAATCATAGAACGGTTCAAGTTGGAAGGGACCTTAAAGATCATCCAGTGCCACCCCCCTGCCCTGGGCAGGGACACCTCCCACCAGATCAGGTTGATCAAAGCTGCCTCCAACCTGGCCTTGAACCCCTCCAGGGATGGGGCAGCCACAGCTTCTCTGGGCAACCTGGGCCAGCATCTCACCACCCTCATCCTAAGTCCCTCATGTCCAATCTAAAACTCCCCTCTTTCAGCTTAAAACCCCTGCCCCTTGTCCTGTCACTACAGGACATCTGCAGACACATTCTAGTTGCTGACCAGGAAAATCTCAACTGGAGTCTAAACTCTGCAGGAAGATGAGGGAATTCTGGCACTTTGCTTAAAACAACTCTAAGACAGAGAGATGTGTCAACAAATACCCCTGCAACACCAAGAAGGTGTCATTCCTTTAGCTCTGCAGAGGCCTGGCTGGTGAAGCCCTCTGGTGGGGACAAGATGGCCTTGCCAAGAGATGGTCCAGCTCACACAAACCAAAATATTTCTTTAGAGAAGTTGCACTTTTATTCCTAGACCTAGTCACTGGGAGGCAGATGGGGACAGCCTGAAAGAAGCAACTCTCCTGGGACTAACTCATTTTTCTTCTGAAATTCTGGTTTTGGGGATGTGTCTTTGTGGCACCGGAAAGAAGAAAGTGGGTGCGTGTTCTGTAAACCCTGGGGGTTGGTTCTCTTTCACGGGGAGGCTGTCAGGAAGGGGAATGCAAGCACCTACACTGACTCTGGCCTTCTGCGGGGAAAAGACCTGAGCAGACCCTGCCATCTCCCCCCACACCACCACCAAAGACCAAAGCAGCCAGAGTCTCCTGCGGGTGGAAACCCAACCGTGCAGATGTTCTCTTGTCCCAGGTGCCACCTCAGAGTGACTGAGGAGGCAGGAGGAGTCTGAAGGAACCGAGCAGAACATCCGCTCTCTGCCCCAACCGATGGACGCGTGCTTGAAGGAAACCCCCCAGGTCCACCCCGGAGCCTGCAGATATAAGGTAAACCCAGCGACAAGCCGGTTGGTGTTTCCACGCGCAGCATACCAAACGCATGAGTTTTGCCTGCTTTCTGCTTATTACACAGCTGAGTTAACCTCACATTTCTGTTTACCTCCAGCCCGTCGCCTGGGGCGGTTTCGAGGTTGCACCGCTGCCTTTGCAAAGCCAGCACTGGAACGGGCACGAAGCCGTCGTTTTCTTTACTGCGTGGAGCGATGGAAGGGAGAAATGCCTGACGCATCGCAGCCGGGCCCAGGCGCTCCTTGTGGTCCCTGTGGCTTGGGGCTGGGCTGAAGTCAAGAGCCTGGCCCCGGCCCCGCCTCTCTCCTCTTTTTAAAGGTTATAAAAAGCCGCCGCTGCCAGTTTGCTGCTCCG
This sequence comes from Numenius arquata, assembly GCF_964106895.1. Lineage (NCBI taxonomy): Eukaryota > Metazoa > Chordata > Aves > Charadriiformes > Scolopacidae > Numenius > Numenius arquata. The sequence continues at coordinate 1,859,679 of NC_133594.1, read as the reverse complement.
CTGCTTCCTCTTTTGACTCTTTGCAAAAGGAGAAGGCGCTTCATGTCTTGGCGTGAACTCCTTCCCCCCTGGCTGGTGATCGTAGCAGGACTGACAGGCATCGTGCTCCTGTGCGTCTCCACTAAAGATGTGCCCGTCACCCCTCTCCGGACCAAGGTAAGGGCATCCCCGAGGGGCGGCCAAGCTGGGGGTCAAGCGGGGCAATAAACAGAGGACCTTCTCCTTGTCTGCGGGGCTGCTTCTTAAGGAGAACCTTGTTTCCTTGTGCAAGCCGCATATTTAAACTAAAACCTGGTGTGTTTTGTTGCTTTTTACATTCATTGCGCTACTGAGTTAGTTACTAGCCCGAAACAACAACCTGAGAAGGGGACTCGATCAAGACCATGAGGATGGGTTTGCATCCTTCAACATGCTGTAGCTTTTCAAGCTGAAAACAAGCCAAGCCCTTTGGCTGGTCAGGGAGATACAGGCTGGATGTCATCCAGCAGAGATGCTCACCACAGGCTGAGGAGAGGCAGCCCATGGCAGGGGCTACCCCAGAGCAGCAAGGGACCAGCGGTGTCTGTGGAGGGAAAGAGCTAGGTCCTTCTTGAAAGTCAGGAAAAAATTTGGCCCTGAACTTCTGCTTCTCCTCCATGCCTTCTCCTCTTCTGTCCTCTCTTGATTCTATCTGAAGAGCCAACCTGCTCTATACAGCAGGGTCAGACCTGCCCGGTGACCAGGGGCTTAATGCCCATCTGCTCTGCCTCTTGTGCACCCGCTGCTGAGGTGGCATCAGTGGCACGTTGTGGTATAATCAAAGGTAGGTTAACCTGTGCGTTTAGAGACACCACCCCTCCTCCACACTCCTCTCAGAAACAGAACTGAATCAAAAAAACCTCTTATTGCTCCATACTCTGCCCTTCCCTGGTGCTGAGCTGCGGCAGAAATGCGGTGATCCCTTCTCCTCCCTTGTGCTCCTCATTTTGTGAAGGAGGAAAAAAAATTCAGGTTTCTCCACCAAAACCATTCAGTTCTTCCTCTTCTGCGGCAGCTGACATGTCCCTGCGAGAAATACGAGCTGTCACTCCTGTGGGAGGGTGCCAGTAGGCTCGGGCAGGGAGTTCCATCCTCCTTTCGCATTTCTGCTCCAGCTCCAGTCCCACCAGTTCCTGGCCCGGGCGCTGTCTGGTGCAGCTGGGAGTGCCCAGGAAGGCAGCAGGCAGCCAGCTTCACTCAGAGGCTGCAGCCAGGCTCTGTCTTGTGCTAAAACCTTTCTGACGGTGTTAACACCAACCTCTCAGGATGTTTTTCCTCCCACTCAGTCACAGCTACCCCTATTTCTAAGATACAGCTTAGACCACGCACTACCACATACTTCCCAGATATCAAGTTCCTTTCCCGTCTGTGTAGGAGATGTCCCAGTTTGAGGTCAGGTAATAGAATCATAGAATGGTTTGGGTTGGAAGGGACCTAAAGATCATCCAGTCCCACCCCCTGCCCTGGGCAGGGACACCTCCCACCAGACCAGGTTGCTCCAAGTCCCCTCCAACTGGCCTTGAACCCCTCCAGGGATGGGGCAGCCACAGCTTCTCTGGGCAACCTGGGCCAGGCTCTCACCACCCTCACAGCAAAGAATACTTTATTGAGATCTCATCTACATCTCCCCTCTTCCAGTTTAAAACCATTCCCTTTTGTCCTATGGCTCCCCTCCCTGATCAAGAGTCTCTCCCCAGCTTTCCTGGAGCCCCTTTAGGGACAGGAAGGGGCTCTAAGGTCTCCCCGGAGCCTTCTCTTCTCCAGGCTGAACCCCCCCAACTCTCTCAGCCTGTCCTCACAGCAGAGGGGCTCCATCATAGGAGAGGTGCTCCATAGGGGAGGAGGAGGAGACCTTAGGCTAGCACTGGGGCTATTTTGAGTGTGGGGACATCCAAACCAGGAACAGGGCTGTGCTGCAGGTACCCCAGTGCCCTCTCATTTCTTAACCTCACACATGAGGTGTAGCTCAGCAAGGCTCAGTCAGCAGCAAATAGAGCAGACGCTGGGGGCTGCAAAGAGACTAAGAAAGCCCTCGGCCTCGCCACTGGACAGTAGGAGAACTGTCAGTGGACAAGGTGTTGAGAAATCTCATGTTTGCTGCTGCTATTTCTGCCAAGACGTAACCTCGTAACCAGGGCTGTTGCACTGGACAGTGAAGGTGCTGGTTGGTCCCAGCGCACTGCAGCTCCCACAGGTCTGGCAGGCATCGGGGCAAACCCAGCCCATGTCGCACCACCTCCGCAGTGGGGCAGAGTGGGAGTCTCCGCTTGCTCAGAAGCCACAGCACTCCAATTCCTGCACAAACCCCTTATCTCTTCAGCAAACCAATCCAGCAGCAGTTTGAGTCCCAGAATCAACCAAGAGCCTGCGCAGTGCCATCTCCCACTGCTTTAGGACCTGTTTTTCCTGAGCTCCAGGCAGCTCAGCTCTCAGCAGGAGCCCTCTGCCTGGTTTCAGGAAGAGCTACAGAGCGTGCCACTGCAGGGCTGACGTATTTCTGGGTGTTTCTCCACTCCTACTGCTCCTCATGTATATTCAGAAATGCAGATGGTTCCCTGAGAATCCACTTCATCTTCTGGCTTCACCCTTTCTTTGAAGGGAACAAGCTAACTCAAATACTGCAGTGCAGGCTCCGGGCTCACCGGCAGTACCTACATAATGCCAAGCTACCCTACAATAACAGTGGCATTTATCTAGAATGTTTTGGGGGTTTTTTTCCAGTATGGCATTGTCCTGGATGCTGGCCCATCCCGCACCATCCTGTTCATCTACCAGTGGACCACCATCAAGGCAAACAAGACCGGGGTGATCAGGGAATGTAGTTCCTGTCCCATACAAGGTAAGGTGCCTGATTCATGGTCTGTGGGAGTGGCATGGGATGGATGGAAACCTAGAGATCTGTGCGCGGACCATTGCTGCAATTTCCTTGGCTCCTGGATCATCTAGCAGTACGCTGAAATAGTGGTGATCGTGAAGCACAGGCTGCCTATTTTCAGCTTGGTTCTTCTTGACACGGGCAGATTTAGCCCTGCACAGCTGGACATCAGAGCACTCTGCAGTAGCAGGGGACAGGTTTTTTGGCCTGCTACAGGCAGGGAAGTCCACAGAGGGGCTGGTCCTGATGTCCATGTGGATCGGTGGCAGAGCTTCTCACCCAGATGAGACAGGGAACAGAGACAAATCTGGCTGCAGGGTGACTCCTGGTATCTCTGTCTCCTCCTGTACTCTGGGCAGAAAGTGGTGTAGCTCCAGGACAGAGCTACACCAGAGAAGATTCCAACCCCACATGCACAAGCATGAGTTCAGTTTGGGTTTAGATGTCACGTTTTGGAGAATATTGGGGTCTTCCTCACTAGTTTGAATCGGTTTGTCCCTGCTAGAAGCAGCTGTAAGGGTTTAATGCATTAAGGCTTGGGGTTTTCCTTCCCTATCTCTCCATCTTGCTTTGATGTTGAAGCCTGATTGTAGCAGGATGCTGGGAAACCCTGAACTCTCGGTAGCAGTGAGCTGTGGGAGGGCAGCTGCACAAGCAGCAGGGAAGAGGGTTTGTGCCCTTCCAGACTGTGAGCAGCACAAACCACATACAGAAGATGCAATAAGGGCTCCCTGAAACCTTGTTATATGTGTCCCTTCACTGCTGCCATGTTCACTGGCTGGTTTAAAAACAGCAACCATAGCTGTCTCTCTTCTAGATGTGAGTAGTGGTCCTTGGTCTGCATGGCAGCGTGGTCACAGCCTTTGAGTGGCCATAGGGCAAGCTCAGCCCTATACTGGGCCCGGGAGAACAAAGCACACCGGTGAGGGAGTCGCACAGCCTGGAAGGCAAGGGGGCAGAGGATGGGGAAGTGTGGCTCTTTCTGGGTAGCAGTTCAAAACCAGCATTTCAGACCCCAATGAATCTTGCCAGACAGATGAGTCAAGGCTTGCTCTCTGCACAGCACCAGCTTCCTCTGGAGCAGAAGTGTCTTGCTTGCAGGCACGGGGCTCGGAAGCCACCTCCACCAACACAAGAGGAAGTGGAGAGCGCTGACACATCAGCCTCAGCTCTATCCGCGTGACAATGTCTTTTTGCTTATCTTTTTATAGCAGCCACATTTCTTCTTCTGTGGGCCGATAGAGCATCAGTTAACAACATGGTCATTTACAGGATGGCTCAGCAGCAGAGCTTGTGTTCACTTTGTGCCATTTGGGATTTACACACACATGCCATTTTGCTCCCTGTACCATATTTCAGCAGGATGGCTCCCTGGAAGAACTCCTTCATTCTGCCTGTGACAGGTCCTGTCTTTAACCATGCCCAAGGACAGCAACCTCTTGGGTAACAGCTCTCACACTTCTCCCATGTCTTTCCCTAGAAAATTTCATTCTTTCCCCTGGTCCTCAGGTCTGGGAATCTCCAACTACTCAGAGTCTCCTCAGAAAGTAGGGAAGAGCTTGAAGCAATGTTTGAACTGGGCCCAGAAAGAGATCCCGGCAGAGCAGCACAGCCAAACCCCCCTCTACGTGGGAGCAACCGCCAGCACAGGGCAGCTGAAGTGAGTGAATGTTGCAAACCCACACCCAGAGATCAGCACACATCACGTGGATCATTCCGTAAATGCATCTCACCTTGTCTGCTCTGCAGTGTGTTTCATCCCTAAGCTGCTAGTCAGGTAAACCTTCTGCAGGTCCCCACGCACTTGAGGGGAGTACAGCATGGCTGTGTCTCCATACTGTCCCCTCCAAGCAGCCATGAGGACAGTCTTGCCACTGGTACTGGTCTGTGTAAAGTCTCCTTCACAATTAGAGCTTGGGAAAACATCCATCAGTGTGGAAGTTAAAGTGTTTTCAGTTTACACGACAACCCAGATGGCTGTGCAGGGGTGCTTCTCAGCAGCAGGTTGGGAGCAGTGGTGGGAAGATCCACCTTATCATACACACTTTGGTGGACCCTGTTCTATGTCACCTCATTACTGGGACCTTTATCTCCTTTTAGACACTGGGGAAAAGTAAGGACTGGAGGGAGGCAGGTCAGTAGGGCAAGGCCACAGGACCCCTCAGTGGCAGAAGGTACTGAACTCCCAAATTCTTGCATGGTGGCACAACTGCTCAAATGATCCCTCTGCTGTTGTTATCCTCAATGTCATGCGTGGGGAGAAGGAAGTAGCACAGGAATAGGATTGTCATTGTGTCTTCGTTCTGCTATCTAAAGTGAGGAGCACAGCAGCAAGCCCTGCAGGGGCTGTAACAACGAACATGCTTTCTTTTTCTTTTCTGTTTAGTCTCACGCGTCCCACCCTCGCTGACGGCTTCCTTGCAGCCCTGACTGTGGCCCTGAAGTCATCGCCCTTTAACTTTCAGGGGGCACACATCCTGTCCAGTCCAGACAAGGAAGCATTCAATTGGGTTGCTGTTAACTATGTCCTGGAGAACTTCTTCAAGGTAAAGGACAATCCTGCCTGGGGGGTAACAGAACTGAGCTGAGCACAACTCTCATTAGCAAACAGCCACAGAGACGTGTGGAGGGATCATTAAAGCCCTGTACTTTAAACAGCACTTAAGCACAGCTTCCGCTGTCTTTTAGAGAAGGCAGGTTAGATCCAACACCAGCTCTGGGGGACATAATGTAAGATGGTTAAAACTATACTGAAGGATCAAACCTCTAATATTGCCTTGCATGGACATGTCCATGCAGTTGCCCTAACAGATGTGAGGCTTTCTGGGCAGCACATCTGGGATGCTCACACAGGTAACCTTACAGAGCCTGGCCCTGGGGTGTCAGTGAGAACTCCACCGCCCTGACTCCTTGCAGCTCTCACTCAGCACCACTTCACCAAAAGAGTCATCAAGCAGTGGAACAGGCTGCCCAGGGAATGGTGGAGTCACTATCCCTGAACATATTTAAAAGCTGGGCAGACGTGGTGCTGAGGGACATGGGTTAGTGGTGGCTTTGTCAGTGTTGGGTTGATGGTTGGACTTGATGATCTTAAAGGTCCCTTCCAACCAAGACAATTCTATGATTCTATTCTATAACCTTACATAGCCTGGCCCTGGGGTGTCAACAAGAACTCCGCTGCCCTGACTCCCCGCAGCTCTTGCTCAGCATCACTGTCAAAGAGAGGTTGCTGCTATCTCTGTGCAATGCTGGGGGATTGCCACGGCAGTCCAGCTGTCCCAGGGGACACCCTGCCGATGGTGGACAGAGAAGCAGAGTCTTTTGCTGCCAAAGCAAAAGCCCATCAAATTTCCTCTCATTGATACACTAGCGAGAGTACAGCCCATGTCCCCAGCACAGGGGCCTAGCCTGTATTCAGAAGGCACTTGCTAAACAGAAATACATTTAAGTTTCCTTGCTCTACCCATGGCTTCTCAAGCCAAAGGGTCTCAAGAAGAAATCAAAGGGCGAGAGAAAGGTGGATTAGACTGAGTTATTCCACATCAGTGAAGTGAAAGGCAGTTCTGATAACCAGCAGCAAGCACGCACTGGTTGGGGAGTTGTTAGCCCTGCTGGCAGCAGCACAGCTTTCCCCAGCCAGGGACAGCTTGCACCCACATAAGCTTTCCTTCCTGTACTGCTAACTCCAGTGTTACCCAAATCAATTCTGCAAGACTGCAGGAGATGAAACCACAAGGTTCTTCTGACAGGAGGATCGCTTTAGCATCAAGGCAGCACTTAAAGCCCATATCTGCCCACCTGGAAATCTCCCTCCCATTTCCCCACCACTCCCCTCTCTTCTCTCCCCTGCTCCTACCTCCCGAGACCAGTGCCTTCAACACCCATCCAGGGTGGTGGGCCCTGTTTGCTCTCGCTGGTTGTGAGGAGTTCTCTGCGCAGAGGTACTTGTACGATGGCTCCTCTGTTCCCTCCAAAGCCACCAGTTCAGCATCCTTATGTCCTGTGGGGAAAAAAGAAAAAAGTTGGGCTGTACTGCACCAGAAAGCTGCCTTCTCTCTCTGTGCAATAATTCTTGCATCTGACTGTGACCCAGATGCAGAAGTCTTAAGAACTGACCTCTCTGGTTCGTTTTGGGTCAGTACGACTGGCGAGGACAGTTGGTCCCCTCTGGGAAGGGGATGGCAGGAGTCCTGTCCGTGGGAAGAACATCAGCATGGCTCACGTCCAAGGTGGAAGAAGGGAACCAGGCACCAAAAGGAGTGAGGCTGCAGCTGTATGGGCAGACGCACGACGTGCACACTCGCCACTGCCCTTGCCACGGCACCGACCAGCTCCGCAGCAGCCTGCTCTCTACACTCATTCAGGTGAGTTTCTGCCAGAAGGGCATTTGCAAGGTTCCTAGATACAACATCACTAAATGACAGTCACACCAAGGGGTAGCTGCTAACAGGGAAAATGCCACTGTCTTTAATAGAGGGCATTTGCATACATCTAAAAAAGCTCAGTGCATTTGCAAAATATACTCTCTATACCCAAATCAATGCCCTCCAAGCAGACACACAGGCACCCATGCAAGAGTTTCCTACTTGCAGGCTCTATTTGGCTCCTTACTTAATAGACACGAGAGCAAAACTGCTCTCCTCCAGAGGTACTAAGATCACCTTCAGAGTGGAGAGAGGCAAAGACTTCCCTTGGCTCCTCTGAACGGCTCCTCCATCCTAGAGGGGAGCCTAAACAGCAGCGCCCAGGAACCAACTGGGACCTTCCATTTGAGGTATTTGTGTCTCTTGCTGACTTAAATCCTGATGCAGTCTTTAAAAGAACAAAATTGCATTTTGAAAATATGCAGGTGTTTCAGTTCTTCCAAACTTTGTTTCATTTGAGGGGGAGGTGACAGGATCTAATGCAAATTTAGGAATCATTTTAGTCTCCACCAAAACTGAATTTTTCAGAAATAAACAACTACTCACTGCCCATTCTCTCGCCTCCCTATTAACCACACCTCCCCTTACTGAGACCTGAATGTCCCACATGGAGACCCACTTCATCACAATTATATTGGGGAATTCCAAGAGATGAGAAACTGATGCTTATGGGGTTGAGCCATTTGGAAGGCAGACAAGAACAGCCTCTTTCCTGCAACTAGAAAAAGGACAGGATTCATTGAAATCTTATTTCTGATCTAAGGGAGAGCAGATAGGGCTGGGACTCTGGATAGGGTCAGCAGGTTGAGGGAGGTCACCCTCCCCCTCTACTTTGCCCTGGTGAGGCCCCATCTGGAGCACTGGGTCCAGTTCTGGGCTCCCCAGTTCAAGAAGGACAGGGAACTGCTGGAGAGGGTACAGCAACAGGCTACCAAGACGATAAGGGGACTAGAACATCTCTCTGATGAGGAAAGGCTGAGGGACTTGGGTCTGTTTAGTCTGGAGAAGACAAGACTGAGGGGGTATCTGATCAATGCTTATAAGAGTGGGTGTCAGGAGGATGGGGCCGGTCTTTTTTCAGTGGTGCCTAGTGACAGGACAAGAGGTAACGGGCTCAAACCAGAACATAGGAAGTTCCATCTCAACATGAGGAGGAACTTCTTTGCTGTGAGGGTGGCAGAGCCCTAGAACAGGCTGCCCAGAGAGGTGGTGGAGTCTCCTTCTCTGGAGACATTCAAACCCACCTGGACACGTTCCTGTGCAACCTGCTCTGGCAGGGGGTTGGACTGGATGATCTACAGAGGTCCCTTCCAATCCCATATCATTCTGTGATTCTGACTCCTCAGCCTCCCACAGCAGGTCTGGGCATTGCAGCTTGCCCTGAACTTTGTGGGAGCTGGGATCCTGCTGCATCACTCTTGCAGTTGACTAGTTGGAATAAGGTTTGGCAAACCTTTTGCAGCCTGAGGGCTTAATTACAACATTGTCATGCCAGAGGAAAACTGTTCTTTGCTGTGTTACATTTTGCCTTCCTTTGTGAAGCCCTGGGATGCCAATGTCCTGTTTTGCTGTCTCTGTTTTATTCTGCTTCTCTAGGATCAGCGAAGAGCTAAAACTGTGTCTAATCCCTGCTGGCCCCTCTCCTACTCCCGGGAAGTGCAGTGGCAATTGGTGCATGCTGGGCCTTGTGCTATCAGTGGTGACACATGGGACATCCCTGGTCCCGAGGAGGTCTTCAACATCACCGGCACCAGCAATCCCACCGCCTGCATGAGACTCGTGCAAAACCTGCTCAACATTTCCTCTTCCTGCAGCTTCCTCACGCGTGCCCCCAGCAATGCTTCCAAGCCCCTCCAGACCAGGTTTCTGGTGGGTTCTCATTTACACTGGGGTAGGCAACTGGTATGGAGAATCCATGAAATGGGACCAGTTTGATCATTAATATGTTCTGCTCTCTGCTAGCCAAGAGGGCCAGTGCTCTGGCTAATGCTGTACACGTGTGCTTTGTCCTGTCCCCCTCATTGACACAAAGCTGTCCAAACATGGACCACAGCTTCCCACCAGTGACTCTGGTCGGGCTTTCTTCATCCATGTCTCAGCAACATCTGCTTGCGAGACAAACTTTGGGGCTCCACGGCACCATAAGGGAGTTCATGTGAGCCAGCTTAGGGCAATCAGGAGTTCTGTTTTGAGCAGGTTTTCCCAAACAAAGTTTGTGGTGAAGCTGAAGGTCCTCTGCCACTCCCTTAGCAAACATCTGGGCACACTCCACCACAAGCATACTTAGATCTGAGACCCCGAACCTAGTGTCCAAAGTTGTTGGGTTGTTAAGCCAGGACCAGCTTAAGATCCTAGGAAAAATTGAGCACAGAGGGAGGAATTAGAGAAATCTCCCCATCTTCCTGCTCCTGAGAGCCTCCCATGGACATGGTCCCAAGGAGCATATGGTCCTGCCTACTTAGCCAGGCAGGGCCAGGAAGGCTGCTGCATGCAAGCTAGAAACAGCCCAGTTTGCACCCACGGGAGGCCCTGTAACCACCACCACAAACACACAGACAGGGCACCCTGGCAACGTGCCCCACATGCCCCCACAGCCACTGACTTTCCTACAGGCACCATACACAACACAAAGACACAGAGCGCAGTCCAACCTGATGATCATTTCTGCTCCTGTTGTAGGTGATTTCCGAGGCCACGGACTTCCTGAGAGAAATGGTACCCTCTCCTGACTTGGGTCAGGCAGTCAAAAGGCTTTGTGGAATGTCCATCAAAGAGGTAACTGTGGAATAACTTAGTGTGCAGGGAGAGAGGGAAGCAAAGAACAGTCCGTTGTATAAGCCCATGTGGCTCAGACTGACAGAGCCATAAGTTACTGTCTCTCTCAGGGTAAAAATTGGATTTGCCTGTTTTGGGGTTTTTTTAGTGGTGTGGTTTTTTTTGTTTTTGTTTTTTTTACTTTGAGGAAACAGGCTTCACTTATTTTTCCTTCCTCTCAAATCCCAGCTGTGGCTGGTAACACCTGGACTTAGTTAAATGAAAAGCCACAAGTATTATTTACTGCATATTAAGGAGTAAACAGGAAGGCTGTCTGCTCCCTCCTGTGCATCACCTTGGTCTTCCTGTACCCTCCTCTCCTTCGACGCAAGGAACACATTCACTCAGACTCCAGGGGCTTTCCCATGTCACCTGGGCTCACAGAGACCAAACCTGGGGAAATTTAAGTTCTTTCTCTCAGTTAATGGCTTGTGAGGTCACCCTCACTTGCACCTACACTGACCTAGCACCCACAGTAACATTCAAATTGGAGAGTTTCTACAGGGTTTGCTGATGGGGCAGCAAAGCCCATAAGCTGTTCCCTAAAGCCTTCTCTTCCGGATAGAAGAGAAAGATCTTGTTAGTGCTCCTATTGAGAGAAAGGCTACAGCATTAGCTCAGCCTAATTAGAGAACAGAGAATCATACCAAGCAGTTCACCTGGAGGAGACCTGAAACTGCCTGGTCTCTAATAAGATGGGGACAGAGGCACTAAGAGATAACACTGGTTCCCAGACCACAGCCCAGTGGGTGCAGGAAACATGGATTCAGCCTGCATGGGACACAGCCCCCTCCTCCAGTCACACAGTCAGTCCCAGAGCAGGAGAGGAGAGGTTATAGCAGACCTGAAATTCAGCTATTGAATATTTACTACTTTTCTTTTTCCCCCCCATCTTCTTTTGGAAATGGTACCAGCTGGTCAAGGAGTCCCAAAGAAGCCTGGATACACTTGCTGATTACTGCCTTGTGTCTGCCTTCATCTTTCACCTCAGTACGAAGGGATACGTTGACTTTGATGGGTCCGTTTGGACTGCGTTCCAGAAGGTCAGTGGCATTTCCAGTTAGAAGGGAGAGCTGGTTTCAGTAACGCCAGCCCATCTCCACTCCTACAAGCCCTCCCCAGCTAGGTTTCTCCAGCAATATGTTTTTGCAAAATAAATTCACAATTTCACTGAATTTTCACTGAATTTTTTAGAGTTGGAAGGGACCATAAAGATCATCTAGTCCAACTCCCCCGCCGAAGCAGGATTGCCCAGAGCAATTGTGATAAGCAAGAAAACCAGTGTCAGAGACCTAGAGATCACACTCGTCCCCACTAAAAAAGAGATGGGTCAAAACCTCATCTGAAGCAATACCATCTTTAAGAGTCTGTGCCCAACAGGGAAAGAAGTATGGCTTGATCACCACTTAACAACAAATAGCTGATAATACTTCCTGAGCCAAAAGATGCTGCCCTACCTCTCTGCAATCACCTTTATACTAGTGAGGGTTTATAACGAGCTTATAAGGCCTGAAATTGCTTCAGGATCTGCAGCCCCTGAGGAAAAGAGGATTTGATTCAAGCCCTCCCCTTCACAAAAGAAAAGACAGCCTGTTCCCAGACCTCTTCACAACTCACCAGCAAGGTGATGTCCCACTGAGCAGGGTCACATCAGTGACAGCAGTTCAGCCAGCCACGTGGTGATGATCAGGCCAAGGTGAGGTAATGAGGCGGGTCCAGGGTCCATCCGGGGAGTCCACTCTGGAAAGCCAGAGGCAAGCTACCTGCAACATAGGTCTGAGGTTCAACCAGGCAACAGGGCCAGAAACAGAAGTACCCACAACGTAGACCCCAGGTCGATCTGGGGACACCAGCCAGTCAGCAGGAGAAGGAACAGCACACACCTACAGCACAGCTTAAGAAAAAGATGGCTGCCCAAGCCAGGGCTTAAATGGAGCTCCCAGGCCTATGGGCAGAGGGGGTGGGTGGAAGTGCCAGGTGAGACTTGTCAGGGCAATTAAGGCCAATTAGTACACTCAGGGCACTGATAGTGGGAGAGCTCCTCATTTTGAGCCTAATTCTTGGATCAATCTCAAATAACTCAAATAACTCACAGGCCTTGGGCCTATGCACAGAAACGCAGCTGGAGTCCAGGCTGTCTCCTTCTCTTCTTACCTCTTCTCCTTTGTATTTCAATAGATGGGTGATACAACGTCTGGCTGGACTCTTGGGTACCTGCTCAGCCTCACCAACACCATCCCCCACGACAGCTCAAGCTTCCTCAAGGGGATTGAACCAGGGGTCTGGTCTTTGCTCCTCATCCTCTTTGTCACGCTGCTCACTGGCTCTTTCATGCGCATCTCATACCGAGTGATGGTCAAGGAGAACAGCCTGAGTAACAGGAACAGCAGTGTTTTTGATGACAACTGACCGTCATTCTGGGACTCGATGCTCTTGCCAGAGTAACAGGGTACAGACAGAAATCACACAGGTGTAAGTCACTGGGGGATGGAAGTGATTTTCCTGCAGGACTCCCAGAGCCTCAGTGCCTTATTTCAACTCGCTAACACTTGCACTACCGTACTTTGAGACAACGGATCCTCGGCAGGAGGCCTGTGCTTCCCGGTGGATGGCAAGCAAACATTCAAATGCCCAAGAGAACAGCCTGCGCAGATCTTGCTCGGGCTGTGGCTGAAATTGCTCACGTCAGCCTAATGAAACGATGCCTTTGAGCAGGCAGGCCCTGAGCTATTATAAAGTTAATATTGAATAATGCTGTCTAATCAGGAGAGGTGGTGTCTGAAAAAGGTGCTCTGTCCTCTTCTGTGCCCACAAGAGGGATGATACCTGCAGTATCGCCACTAGTGAAGACTGGAACAGTATTAAAATATAATCAGAATATAACAGCCAACAACTTACTGTGTTCTAGGGAAGAAAGGAGGTATTTTCTGCCAGCTACTACTGATCTGTCTGTTCTTCCACCTCAGCAGCAGTATCCATGCACCCCTTCCAGCAAATGCTCCGACTGACCAAGAGTCCTTGAAAAGCAGTAGGTTTTGGTCTTGGACCCTACAACATGTAGGATCAACGTGGTCTCGGACCCTACAACAGAGCATCAAGGGAGAAACAAAGGGGACAGAGGTGCAGCTGAGTTCCCCTCAGCTGACTCATGGCAACACAAGGTTAAAATTGCCAATTTAAACTCTTTAAGCAGAACTTAAATTAACACATTTCATTTCACATCTACTAGAATCGGGTGCATGCTGTGCTGAAGTTCCCCACTTTGTTCGTTTGCACTGAACTGCTTGTCTCGCTGACTCTGAAGAATCTCAGCTAATATTGTCCTTTAGGCAAGAGCAGGCCCAGGAACAGAAGCTTCCCTAATTGCCAGTCCAATGACTTTCATATTAGATTGTGACCAGAGTTACTTTATAATCTAATAGTCAGGCTTCCTCTGGCACTTGGCCGTCATTCCAGCTCCTCTGGTCTGCTCTGCTCGCCTAAAAGATCAGGTGCTGTACAAATTCCTCATGCTATTGTGGCAAGGGGAAAAGGGATGGATTCAGACTAAGACTGTCCTTGGACTAAAGCATTGAGAGTTCACTTCTCCAGTTGCTTCAGAGACTTAAACACACAGGCTGTTAAAAGCCCAAGGGACAAGTGTCTCCTACTCATTTCAGACCACTTTAAACAGAAATTTAAATGCTCACAGATGCAGTGATGTGCCTTGCAGGATTTTTAAAGCTACCATGTCACCCAACTCCTTTCAAATTTGGTTATTAATTACTTGTGCTCCCAACTAATATATAGAACACCTCGCATCCCCCATAATATTGGGGTATTCATAAATTTTCAGGCCAATTAATGAAGGTTTGGAACCTGTCGGTCAAGTTTGGAAGGGTGCGGAAACAGATTTAAACAAGCTTCATATTCATTTCTTTGAGTTACACGTTAGATATTTTTAATTATATCATGTTATTAAAGATATTTTAATAGACTGTCTGTGTTATTCTTGGCAAGAGATCAAAGCAGGGGTGCTATTGTGAATACAGAGGGTTTCAGTGAGGAGGATGGGGGATGCTGATTTTGCCCCTGTTTACTCAAGAGCTGTGTACTTTCGGGGTACACAATGAGAACCCCTGAAGGCACTTTCTTCCCAGTGGCAGGCAGAAAGAAAATGACTTCAGATAACCTGGCTGCTGCTATTTAGTTGATGAGAGACGTGTCTACATCTTTGATGTGTTCTTTGCTGAAACCATCTGAAGAAGGTAGGAGGGATTCAGGCAAGCCTGCATAGAAAAAAAAGAAAGAGGTTATCAGGGAGTCAGCGATATCGGGGAAATTCCTGAGACTTCATTCCTCCCACAGCTGGAAATGCAATCATTAGACACGGCCCTGGCTCTTTGACCTGTCAGCACGCAGGAGAACTGTGGCACTCCTGGCTGAGATTTGTGACCGGCCCAAGAAGAATCCTGCCACTGTCACAAATGGAAATAAGCCAGAGAGATGCCAGGAACCCCAGGAGCCCAGGTGTTCTGACCAGCTCAGTCATTACACCCTCTTGATTTGAATACTAGATCACAGGCTCCAAGAGAAAAGGACGTTGGCTGGAACTTCTCCAAGCTCTTGTTTAGAAGCTTTGGGACTTCCATGCAGATAAGAAGTGAGCAATTAGGCCAGAAGCTCAGCATGTCCTCCTGACACTTTGGTTTTGTGTCTCATTTGCCACTGGGCTGTATTGAGTGATGGCACGTACAGGTGGCCTAACTTGCCCCATTAAATCCATGACACTTGAGCCAACATTTGACATCCAGCCACTGCTCCGCAATGCGAAGACAACCCACAACTGCTTGATTTAGAGCAGAACCTAAACTCTTGAGCTAAAAGCTGCTGTGCATATGTGTTCTCATATAACTACTGTGCTGTCCGTCTCAGGCTGCAGCCCCCAGCAGCTCCAGGAAAGATTCAGCTTCCTCAGCACAGGAAGGACATGGACCTGTTGGAGCGGGGCCAGAGGAGGCCATGGAGATGCTCCAAGGGCTGGAGCCCCTCTGCTGTGAGGACAGGATGAGAGAGTTGGGGGTGTTTGGCCCAGAGAAGAGAAAGTTCCAGGGACACCTTAGAGCCCCTTCCTGTCCCTAAACGGGCTCTTCCAGGAGAGATGGGGAGGGACTTTTTACAAGGGCATGTAGTGATAGGATGAGGGGTAATGGGTTCAAACTGAAAGAGGGGAGATTGAGATGAGAGCTCAGGAAGGAATTCTTAGCTGTGAGGGTGGTGAGACCCTGGCCCAGGTTGCCCAGAGAAGCTGTGGCTGCCCCATCCCTGGAGGGCTTCAAGGCCAGGTTGGAGGGGGCTTTGATCAACCTGGTCTGGTGGGAGGTGTCCCTGCCCAGGGCAGGGGGTGAAGCTGGGTGGTCTTTGAAGCTCCCTTCCAACCTGAACCATTCTATGATTCTCTTTCCATCTGGCAGAAAAAAGAAACACTTACAGATGTATTTACTAGGCAGTGAGCTGATTGGTATTTTAAAATCCCTGAAGAGTGTTTTTAGTCCTAAAAAAGGCAAAAACCAGCAAAGTGGGAACCTGAGAGACTAATGGAAACTAAGTAATGTATTCCTTTCTCCCTGTTCTCTATGGAAGCAGCTCCTTCATGTCAGCACTATGTAAATTTGCAGAATTAATCCCCAGATTACCTGGACAGCAGAAATCTACTTAAAAGGAGATTCTAGATTAACTCACTCACTTTGAAACAAAGATGCTTGCAGGCCTTTGGTTACACTGCAATTGTGGAAATGATTAATAATGAGGATTTTCTAACTGTCCATAAATTCTTTATGTTTATGCATAGCTCCCTCGTTTCTCACTGGGGCTGGACCATGGGAGAGCTCTTCTGACAGATAATGTCTGCTGACATGTAACGGCAGTTCTGCTGCCATCAGCAAGCATCAATAAGAAGGAAATCTAAAGTACTAGACATAAAAAACTGACACCAGAAACACTTTCTCTATTTTAGCTCCAGAAACACAATAGGTTAGCTGACCTGCTGCTGGCTAGAGCGGCCTAAATGTCATTTCAGCATGTTTGTAGGAGGCTCCTGTCTTTCTTCCAGTTTATACCACTTCCAAAGCATCATGGATTCCCAACCAGTACACCCCATCTGGGTTGTGCCAATGAATCCTCATGAAAATTGAGAGAAATAATAGTTTATTGCCTGCGGTCCCATTCTGCAGTACAAAGTTCACCGCCACAGGACCAGAGCTCTTCTTTCTTCCTATTCTGACACACCCAGGCTCCATGTGGTTGTAGAAGAGAGACCTAAACTGAGTCCTCTCCTCCCTCTTGGTACCTGCTGTACCCGAGGCGGGGCTGTAGATAACTGTAGATAACTGTAGATAACCCGAGGCGGGGCTGCTTTTTGAGATACAGGTATTTCACAGGACACTTATGGATGAATTAGTTCACTGGGATTTCACAGAGCAGGGCTCTCCACCAGGTGCTGTCACCTACCTTATCTTGGCATCATGAGAAGGTCACGCATGCTTCAAGGACTTTGCAAAAGGGCAACGAGGATGATTCAAGGATTGGAGCATCTCCCTTATGAAGAAAGGCTGAGAGAGCTGGGACTCTTTAGCCTGGAGAAGAGAAGGTTGAGGGGAGACCTTATGAACGCTTCCAAGTATCTAAAGGGTGGGTTGAAGGAGGAGGGAGCCAGACTCTTTTCAGTGGTTGCCAGTGAGAGGACGAGGGGCAACGGGCACAAGCTGGAACACAGGAGGTTCCACTCAAATATGAGAAAAAACTTCTTCCCAGTGAGGGTGCCAGAGCCCTGGAACAGGCTGCCCAGGGAGGTTGTGGAGTCCCCGTCTCTGGAGATTTTCAAGACCCGCCTGGATGCTCCTGAGTAACATGCTCTGACATGCTCTGGGCAATCCTGCTTCAGCAGGGGAGTTGGACTAGATGATCTTTATGGTCCCTTCTAACTCTAAAAATTCAGTGAAATTCAGTGAAAACTTGTCATATGGCTGAGCTTCAGCTTCCCATCAGTAATGCAGTGATTACTCCTTCCCTCTTTGAGATACTGTCCTCCCTGTGGAGATACCCAGTTCAGTGGTTAAGGGAAGGAGGCCTCTGGAATAGCAAGTGTAGAAACAATGTACAGCACCAGGGACTTGCACTCATTTCAGTTGTTTGGGGCTGTTACAATAATGAAATAACTTGAAACCCACAACCACTGGTGGAGCAACTCCAGCAGAACATACAAGGAATGCCTTTAGGATGGCTGGATTTAGAGATCGATCAGTACATTTTTATTTTGTTCTTATACCATGCCTATGTATCCAAATATCTTCCAGAGAAGTAGGAAGCCATATGATGTTTATATCCTACCTCGTGGACTGTCACTCCTACTTCAAGAGCTAATTCAGAACACACTGAAGTAGTCGGAAATGCAATCAGAAGAACAAGCCCAAATGAATACTGGGATCAGTAAAACCCCAATTTTTGCCACAACTCTCTTAATATAAAAGTCCTTTCATAATGCCATCAAACCCAGGCAAGTCAAAGCGTTTGGATGCTCTGCAAGTGCAAACATCACTGTATACTCCTACACAGAGGAGACCATGCAAAGAGGTGTCTTTGACCTGGTTTCCACCAGAGAAATTCAGAGCCTACCTGCAGTAGGATGCTTTTACATCCCTTGTTCAAGTCAGATAAACACAGAGAGTAAACTGTGGCTCCCCTGAGTGTGTAATGACAGGGATTAGTCACAAGAGGGAGGCTGGCAGGACAGCACCTTAAGCCTCAGGAAATCTCCAGCACAGCTAGTAGCTGGTCCCACCACAAATCACATAAATTAGCAAGCAGGCTTGTCTGGAAACTTGTCAAGGAGACTCTAAATGAAAGACACGCTGCAGTATGGAAGCTCTCTCTGTGTGGGATGTGAAACCAGCTCTAATCAGTGATTTAAGAAGCCGTGGTATTACCGGAGGAAGACCTCTATGCAGGGAGGTGGGCACTAGCATGGAGTATCGCAAAGGCTTTTTTGGAAACAAGAGGGAGAAAGAATAATCGCTAATAGGAAGAGGATTGCACTGGGAGTGAAGAAGACGAGGTTTGAGAGAGACAGAGGGATGATAAAATCAACTTTTGTGTGAAGGAAGGCTTATTTTTGTTCACAACAGGGGGTGTCACCATATGCTCACCTCATGATCGAATTAGTCACCACTTCTTGGTGGAAATTCTCCAGAGAAACAAATATCCTGAGTGAAAGAAAGCGATACCTATAGGGCTTATCACTGGACAATGTACAGCAGTGGAGCTGCAGTGCTGAACAAGGGAAACTTTATGGGAACAGCATTCAAAGTTCACTGGTTTTAACCCTGAAGGAGATATAAACTGCCAATTAATGCTGAACCTTACATCCAGTAAACACTGGTTTAGTATTACCTTCCGTTTCATGGTAATCACTGACAATGTTTAGGACTCTCTTGAGGGCAACCTTTGAAGTGACAGGCTCATGGCCTTCTTCTGAACCGAGGAGCTCCGCAGGAACCATCAAACCAAATGGAAGGAGCTCTTCTTCCACACAGCTTGTGGTTAAACCCTGGGACTCAGCATGACAGGAGGTTGTTTATGCCAAAAGTTTACATGGCTGCAAAAGGTGATTAGATAAATTCGTAATAACCCATTGGGGCTATTAAACAAAAAATTGCTTGTGGCTAAAGAATTTCCTGAACAACTGGCCACATCTGTTTATGTTTGCCCTATTCTTTGGTAACTGCTGCTGATAATTAGAGACATGATACTGCCCTGGATGGACCCATGGCTTGATCCCCTTCAGCTGGTCCTGTTTCTCCACAGCAGGAATCCCACAACTGCACCTCTCCCTCACCGGGCTCTGGAAGCAGCCCCTCACCTTCAGCAACTTCAGTCTCTCAGGAGCAATAATTTCTAGAAAACAAAGTGTTGTTTATTCTTAGAAATTCCAATCAGAGAGATGAGAATGACAAAAGGTCTGCACATGCCCATGCCATATTTCAGTGTTACCATAAACCTGGAACGACCCCAACACCGAAAGCTCTTCAGTTCTGGAGGGAGGCTTCCACCCACATGCGTTCTGCAGTCTCCTTCTCTTGAACTCAGGGCTTTGGATTTTTACCTATAAAACCAGATGAGTTCTGCGATCTCTGTTTGGGCTCCTGCCAGCCCCAACATCATCCCAGCCCCAGGTACTCAGCTCAGTTTAGACTAGGATGCTATTTCAGAAACAGGGACTGTTCTCTTGCTGGTTAAGCATCAAGAGAAGAATTATTGCCGTTGTCTGTCTGTCTGCCTGCCGAGGGGAGGGATTGTCTCTGTACATCCCATAGTACGTAAAGAACACTGGTTCAGTAAAAGGGGAACGCAATGCTCAAAAGTTAAAGAAAGTATCTCCCCACTCTGCTCAAACCAACTGTATTCTCACTAAAATCTGTTTCCATGCTGAAAGCAGTACAGCTAGTTAAAAAATCCCAAAACATAAACAATTGCGATTAAAAGTTAAAAAATAACTAATAAATAGTTTAACAAAACAGAAATGCAATTTCCAACTTCACCATGTATTTATTTGGATCCAACCCAGAGACTTTGGCCTGGTAACAGCAGCCCCTAATGTTTTCCAGTATCCCTGTTACAGCCATTAATTGACACAGCAAACTTACAGATGGCAAATTTAGAAGCACCTAAATGAGGTGAAACCTCCTTGCTCGTCAATGGCAGCAGGGTTTGAGGAGAGCTTTCAAAGAAATCAAATACCAGATAAAATAGATGTCTTCAATGAAAACATGATGTGGGAGCCACGTACCTCCCCACCTTGGTTGAGCTGTTCCCTTCCCTGCTGTCCCAATAGATTTCCAACTTCTCCCCACTTCCCTGTCCCAGGAATCTGCAGCAGCGGCTCTGTGCCGGCTGCCCACTAAACCAACAACAATAAAAACACATTTAAGCATTTTGTTCAGGCAGGACCGTGGAATGTGCAATTTTTTTCTCCCAGAATTTGCCCAATTGTCAGCGTACAGATGGTTTGCCTTTGAAGGAATGCTTCATGTGAGACAAGGTTCTGGCAGAAACCTGCCTTGTTACTTGCCAGCTCACCTTCTGGTACGCGTTAATTAGGTTGCTGGGCTGCCACGGCATTAGAAGTCGCAGGGCTAAGATGGTCGGCAGCTCCAGCAGCTCTCCATGGAGATTCCTGGCAGCTTGGCTGTGTTCCTCCTCACAGAGATCTTAGAAGTACTGGCATTTTACTTTAATTTAAAAAATGCAAAAATATTTAAAATAGAATTGTCATTTCCTGTGGATCTGCATGTAGCTAAGAACAGAAGTACTAGCTGACTGGGAAAGAATTAGAAAAAAATAAATGTTGCATGAATAATTTGAAATGCCTCCTAACCCATGGATCTTCAGGTGGCTTCTCCCAGGGAAACCTCTGGAAGCTCAATCACAGGTGCAAAGTTTTAGCTACCCCAAGGGGTACCATCCCCTGCTCTGCTGGGCGCAATCCTGCTAGCATTTTGGAGATAAGATATTGGAAACCTTAACCAAGCAGAGTATTTCCACTTCTTGGTGCCACTGGGAACGCTGGGGGTGGCAACCATTTCTCACTCCACATGATACCAAACAGCTTCCCAAACATTAAAGGCAGAGTGAGCTGAAGCACGAGCTGTGAGAAGCACCAGCTACAAAGGCTTGTGATTTCTAACAAAGTAAGGAAATAGATCTGCCACTGATGCACAGCCCTTCGCTTTCTGGCCCTGGCTGAAAAAAACACCCTGTACCTGCATTGAATACAGCAGCACTTGTACCAGCAACCCCCCGACTAGCCCTGCAGCGGCTCCTCCTGCTCCATTTTTGGGATGGTTTTCTAGGGCTCCACAAGCACAGATACTTGTTAATGCTGTTCTGAGCACACCTCGATGAGAATTTATGCTGAATGGATTTTCCTAAAGAGCAAACCACAGGCGATTCCATCTCCTGAAGCAGAGAGAAGACAGTATCCATTTTTTATGTTACTCTGAAGAGATGGCATCACATCCTGGAGGAAAAGCTGTCTTTACTGATTGCCTTGTATGAAATCTTAAGCAAGTCTGATCCGGATTCATCCCAGCTGCCTTGGATACTTAAATGATACTGAGATTTTGGATTTGGTCACCTCAAACACCTTTAGAGAGAACAGAAAGGCATCATCAGAGGGCTGTTCAGAGCGGGAGCGGGGCGAGCCATCCCTTTCCACTGCCTCTGCTATGACTGCAGCCCAGAGTTAGCTATTCAAATCAATGTCTATAATTAGGTGGGATAAATGTGGACCCTGATGCCTTTGCATTACTCAGCTATCTCGAAGTAAACTGCATAAACCTCCTGCGTTCTGGCTTTGAATATGGAAGATAAACCATGCGTGTGTCCTAGTCATGCCTGGGCATCTCTGGGGCTGATGAAGGTCTCTCCCAGGGTCTCCTGGAGCTGCCCAGGGTCCTCTGTGGTCACTCCTGATGCTCAGGGGCTCCTCACAGTGGCTCTGGGGCTGCTCCTGGGCTCCTTCCAGCATCTCTGGGGGAATATGTTGTTTACATGCCAGAAATATCAATCACCATAACCTTTGAATTAAGCCAACTACCAGGCGCTATTTCATCTCCAGCAAAAGCCTTCAGAGCGCTACTCTTCTCCTGCCCACTTCTTCCCCTGACCCAGCCACAGAAGCAGTTGGGATTATTGTTATCCATGTTACCACAGTACATATGTATATAAACCATAATGTCCCTCTGCCTTATAGGAATGCCTGAATGACACAGCACCAGCCCAATGCACTCTGTGTAGAATCGAGGTCATCTGCCGCTCCTGCCTCAGTCCACCCCCACATCAAGGCAGCAACTTGAGACTGGGTTTGGGGAACACAATTAGGAGCCTCTTTCAAGTTTTAGCTACAGCATGACAGAAGAAGAGATGCTAAGACTTGTAGACCATGCTGGCATCCTAATGAATACGTGCGACCATAAAAAGGCTCTGCTAAAACAATCAAAGTATGCTTGGCAGAAGCCGTGACCAATAGATGAACCGTCAGTGCAAGAATGTGCTAACAAAGTTGGATGGTGGAAGGTGAACAGTACGGCAGAGTAAGGGACACAGAAAAGGTCTGTGAGAGAGACATTTATCCAGCCTGGGATGCTTGGCTGTCTCACAAACAGAGGTGTCACGGAGCATTGCGCTGAGCCAGCCACCCACCTCCAGGCCTGTCAGAGGACCCCACCTCACCCAGGCT
Organism: Numenius arquata; assembly: GCF_964106895.1. NCBI lineage: Eukaryota > Metazoa > Chordata > Aves > Charadriiformes > Scolopacidae > Numenius > Numenius arquata. The sequence continues at coordinate 1,837,274 of NC_133594.1, read as the reverse complement.
CCCTCCCGCGGCGACACCACCTCACACAGCGCTCCCCTGACAGCGCAGGCACTTCTCGCACAGGAGCTGCCAGTAAACGGCACCCCCCGAGCGCCCTCGGGCTCACCGGGGCAGAGGCCGCGCCCCTCCCGAGCACCTCGGGCTCCCTGAGGCAGCGGCCGGGCCGCCCTCGAGCCCCTTTGGCGAGGGAAGCCCCTCCCCGACCCCCTCAGGCTCCCCGAGGCAGAGGCCGGATAGTCCCCGACCCCCTTAAGGCTCCCCGAGGCAGCGGGAAGCCCCCCGCGACCCACTCGGGCTCCCCGGGGCACTGGCCGGGCCTCCCCAGCCGCCCGGTGCCGCCGTAGGCCCTGTCCCGGCCCGGCCCCTTCCCGCCACCGAGCGCGGTTGCCATAACAACAGCCGCCCGACCCCGCCGCCTCAGGCGGCTGCGCGCCAGAAAGTGCTAGAAAGGCGCCGCAGCCCGCGCATGCGCAGACGGGCCCCCTGCCCCCATGGCGCCGCCGCAGCGCCCCGGGGCCAAGTGAGGGAGAAGGAGGGGGACGGGGGTGGCGGCGGGGACGAGCGGCTCTCCCCGGGGAGCGGAGGGGAGAGGCGGGGACGGGGGGGCTCGGGACCGGTGGGGGTAAGCGGCCCGTCCAGGTTTCCCCGGAAACCGCCCTCCCCCTCTCCCGCAGTAAGGAGGAGCCGCCGCCTACGCTGCGCAAAGTGCGCACACGGCTTCGGGAATGGGCGGCTGCGCGGGCCACCGCCCAGCGCCTGCTGCGGAGTCATTGCGACGGTTACCAGGGCACTTCGTTTTCACCCAATCAAATGACGTTAGCTCATCCCTGAGGCCCACAGCCAATCATGCCCGGCATCAATCATTCAATTCAGCCAATCGGAAGTGTCCTGGGCCAGTAGGGCGGGCATTCGCGGGCCCCCGTTGCCTAACAGTAAAATCAACAGACAGATGGGCGGAGCAAATAGGAGCCCTGCGATTTGAATGACAGCATCCCAGCCAACCAGATTTCCTCATTCGTAGAGCCTCGTTACGAGTAGCCAATAGCTCCTGTGTCTGGCCGGCTAGGCGGGGAAGAGAAGGCTGCGCGCGCATTCCGCTGCTATATAAGGCTTGGCGGTTGCTGCACGCAGATCAGAGTCGGTTGGGGGAAGAGTGGCGTGGGCTGGGAGTGAGCTGTGCCGCCGCCATCATGAGGGAGATCGTGCACCTGCAGGCCGGGCAGTGCGGAAACCAGATCGGGGCCAAGGTCCGAGGGGTGGGGAGGGGGGCGGCGGCGGGGCGGGGGAGGTGAGAGAGATGGGCGGTGAGGGGCACCCTCGGCCCGGCCGCCCCTGACGCGATTTCCCCCGGCAGTTCTGGGAGGTGATCAGCGACGAACATGGCATCGACCCAACCGGGACCTACCACGGTGACAGCGACCTGCAGCTGGAGCGCATTAACGTCTACTACAATGAGGCCACAGGTAGGGCCCGGCCCGCCGCCCGCCCCCTCCCCGCGCCGCCCCCGCCGCCGCCCTCACGGCTTCTCCCTGTCTTGCAGGTGGCAAGTACGTGCCCCGCGCCGTCCTGGTGGACTTGGAACCCGGCACCATGGACTCGGTGCGCTCCGGGCCCTTCGGCCAGATATTCAGGCCGGACAACTTCGTGTTCGGTGAGTGCGCCGGGAGCGGGGGAGGGACCTGTCGTGTAACCGGCTCGGGGTGGGGTGGGGAGGGCAGGGCAGGGCCGCTGCACTGCGGGCTGCACCGCCCCACATGCTCCGGGAGGGGGGTTAATCCCGCCGCTTCATGACGGGCATGAAATACCGGGGATCTGTGGACAGGGCGTGATGGCAGCCGCTGGGAGAGCGGGTCTGAGAAGGCACAGGAGGTCGTTGCTCTTCCTATTCTCATTATCTCCTCCATAATACCAGGAGAAATCAAATGGCTGCTCTATCACTGATAATGAATGTGTTCCCTGTATCTACCGAGCCATTTCAGAGGTGCTTGTGTGAAACCACAGCTCTCTGCTCCATAAAATGAAAGCTTTTCTGGGGGTTTCTCTGTAGCCTGATGCTCCTAAGCTTTGCTTGCAAGCAATAAGCAGGAAGCAGTGACCGTAATCTAATACGAAAATGGCTCTCTTCCAGGTCAGAGCGGAGCAGGAAACAACTGGGCAAAGGGCCATTATACGGAAGGTGCTGAATTAGTTGATTCCGTGTTAGATGTTGTAAGAAAGGAGGCAGAAAGCTGTGATTGTCTCCAGGGCTTTCAGCTTACTCACTCTCTCGGTGGTGGTACAGGCTCTGGCATGGGTACCCTCCTCATCAGCAAAATCCGTGAAGAGTACCCTGACCGAATTATGAATACTTTCAGTGTTGTACCCTCCCCTAAAGTATCAGATACTGTAGTAGAGCCCTACAATGCCACACTCTCGGTGCATCAGCTTGTGGAGAACACAGATGAAACATACTGTATTGATAACGAAGCCCTCTACGACATATGCTTCAGAACACTGAAGTTAACTACTCCAACCTACGGTGATCTGAACCATTTAGTGTCGGCAACCATGAGCGGTGTCACCACCTGCCTGCGGTTCCCAGGCCAGCTTAATGCCGACCTGCGGAAGCTGGCGGTGAACATGGTTCCCTTCCCCCGTTTGCACTTTTTCATGCCTGGTTTTGCCCCGCTGACGAGCCGTGGGAGCCAGCAGTATCGTGCTTTAACCGTGCCAGAGCTAACGCAGCAGATGTTCGATGCAAAGAACATGATGGCAGCCTGTGACCCGCGTCATGGCCGCTATCTGACCGTAGCTGCCGTTTTTAGGGGCCGTATGTCAATGAAAGAGGTCGATGAGCAAATGCTAAACGTTCAGAACAAAAATAGCAGCTATTTTGTTGAGTGGATTCCTAATAACGTTAAAACAGCGGTCTGTGACATTCCACCTCGTGGCCTGAAAATGTCCGCCACCTTCATTGGTAACAGCACGGCCATCCAGGAGCTGTTCAAACGCATTTCTGAGCAGTTCACGGCCATGTTCCGCCGAAAGGCGTTCCTGCACTGGTACACGGGCGAGGGCATGGACGAGATGGAGTTCACAGAGGCTGAGAGCAACATGAACGACCTGGTCTCTGAGTATCAGCAGTACCAGGATGCTACAGCCGAGGAGGAGGGGGAGTTTGAGGAGGAGGCTGAGGAGGAGGCAGAGTAAAAGCTACGCAGATGAACACCTGTAAATTTTGTTTAAAGCTGTATGAACTCTTTCATTCAAATCTTCTTTGTCTGTGTTGTGTTCCTCTTCCTGTCTCAAAGTCACTTCAGATGCTGTACAGGCACCATTAAAGCATTTTTCACAGTGCACAAGCTCGTCTCTTTTGTTGCTTTTGGTAAACTTTGCGGGTGCTGTTTCCGTAGGTGAGGGCGTAGGTGTGGCGGAGGTCTGGAAAAGGAAAAGGGGGACTTGGTGGCAGCCCTGTCACCTTCCGCGAGGCAGCCGGGCTTCCCTCCAACCGGGGGGGGACAACCTGCTGGGATGCAGTGGCTGGGAACTGAAGAAGCTGGTTGGATTTCTAGTGACAGGTCCTGCTCCACGGGGCAGGGGGGGTGGAATCCGGCTCTGAGCTGCATCTAAATTTAGGTCCCTGCCTGTGGCCTCCTGTCCCAGGGCTGGCTCTGGGGGAGCTGAGGGCTGTCCCCACCGCAAGGGACACGGGGGTGTCTAAGCCATGGTGTACCCTAGCCCCTGGGGAGCAGCGGGGAAGGTGCCTCCCGTAGAGGGGGGTGTTTCAGGCCGAAGATGAGCCCGACTGACCACTGCAGCGTGGCCATGGCCTGTCACAGGAGCTTTGGGGACAGCTGTGATGAGCTGCTGCCGAGGACGAGGGACACCGAGGAGCTCCCATGTGCACAGCCTGGCTGGAGCCGCGTTTGAAAATGGGTATGGAGAGGTTTTAAAATGAAAATTTTGATGCGAGCTGAACACCTGATGCCAAATCCCACGCTTGTTTCATTAAAACCCCCTATTAACAAAGCACATTTTTACTGTGGAAACAGTTAATAGTTACCCAGTCAGTGTTACCCAAGTGACAAACCTGTCACTGAGTAGCTGGACAGGAGACAGCAGGAAGCTTCCTGCTGAAGAACCTCTTCAGTGGTCTTTGTTATAACTGATTTGGGGTTCATTTTCCCCGTCTTAAAAATTTTCTCCTTCCGGAGCGGGACTGGTTGGAGCAGTTGAGATTGCGCTGACTGGTGGCTCCTGGCCTGGGAGGGGGGCGAGGGAAATCTGTCTATGGAATGAGGTGGTGGCTTTCGGACTAACCAGGGGATATTGCAGCTGCGTGGAGTGTGGCCGCAGAGGAGATGGGCTTTGCCATGGGCCACCCCAAGCTGCCGGGCCAAGGATGGGGACAGCAGCCACTGCGCTTGGCCCCTGCACCAGAGTGGGGTGACAGAGGCCCAAACGAACCCATTTCTCTCCATCTTTGAGCAGAAGAAGGTTCTCAAAGAACTCAAAGACCTGCCCAGCCTCACCTTTCCCCATCAGCGTGAGCTGCTTCCACCTTTTTCCCTGAGAATCGAGCTCCTGCTGAGGGGTTGTGTGGTAAAAATGGCTTTTCCTGCAGGGCTCTCCCAAGCCCCAGAACACGTCTTTCTGGAGCCACATTCGCAGGCTCAACAGACACACTCTCTCTCGGCCACCATCCATCCCTGAGACTGGCCACCATCCCACCCTCAGCTTGCAGTGCTGCCCCGTTTTGTGTCTCCTGCCATTTCCCTCCTCTTTTATCGCATTAAGTGCAAGCGGAGTTTGCTTTTTTTCTCCAGCTTATCTCCACGCTTTCCTGGCCCACGTTATAGAGCTCTGGGCTTCAGCTGGGGCCAAAGACACCAATATTAATTGCTGATTTGTTGACATTTTAGCCCAATACCTTGATGCTCTGCTCGGACAGACACAAAAGGACTTTCTTCAGACCTCTCCGTTTCGGTGTCACAGATGCCTGACAGGGAGCAGGCAGACACTGCAGGGTTGTCACCGCCTCTCTGGATGGCCGATACCATTACACTGCATTTTTTTGGTACTTTCTCAACCCTTTTGTATCATTTACCTTTTGCTTTGTATCAGCCTTTTTAGACCAGAATCGTGCTGGAAGAGGGGCTCTCCTGGGGCAGGGCAGGGGGTGGCCCAGCTCCAGCCCCTCTGGGGGGAAAAAAAAAAATAAATAATCTCCTACCCATGTGGATCATTTCTGTAACTGCTCACTGCTAACGGCGCTGCTTAATGACGGCAATTAGTATTAGCGCCTCTCGTTTTCACTCGGCTGATGGACTCACCTGGTACGAAGCCCATGTAGGAAGGGATCAGCCCAGCGCTGGTGTAAATCCTGTAGTTAGGCCAGTACGTTTGGGGAAGTCTCTTGCCGAAGCTGCAAACTGGGTTTCTCTGCAAAAACTGGAAAACAAACAAAAAGACACACACCCCCCCCAAAGTAGGGTTCATTTAAAACCATATTGTTGTTATCCAAATCATGGGCTGTGACTCTGCAGCAAAGGAAATATTTAAGCCAATGTAAAGCAATTCTCTTTCCAGTTCTGTTTTCTTCTAATTAGGAACTACCTCCCATCTTCCCTTTTCCCACTTGGAAAGCTTTTCTCCCCAGGGTGCTGGCGGCAGCCTCTGCGAGCTCCGACCCCGGGGGCACAGAGCAGCTCCTGACCTGGCATCATCCTTGGGATCTCCACAGCCCGGACTGAATGATTCCCTCTGGGCATCGGCCACAAGCACCTTGTGATGCACCATGAGCATCATGTTTGGTGCACCATGAGCCACCAGCCTCTGCCAGAGCTGGGTCCGTGCCTCGGACCCACTGAGGGTTTGGTTTGACCCCTCCAACTGGTTCTGTTTCTCCACGAGTGCCCCCGGGGGTGATTAGCCAGTAATTCCCTGGCGGGGAGAAAGAGGAAGGCTTAGGGAGCGTTAACTGAAGGGAGAGTGTAAATCTTCTCCCGGGTCTGTCCCTGCCCTCCCGGGTCAGACCCAGCTGCGGGGCTGCGCTGGAGGATGGAGGTTCCACCTCTCCCCTTCTCTGCAGCGACAAAACCCATCCAGCTCTCGCTAACTCCGGGCCGCCCTGCCCCGCTGGGGAAGGGAGGGGGTTCGTGGAGCCCAGCAAACGTGGGCACCATCGAACCCTGCTGCGGCCGAGGACGGGCCGGTCGCCACGGTTCCCCACGCGCGGCGCTGAAGCGAGAGGATGGCGTTATTTTGCCTGATGCAGACAGTAAGCAATGAGCCGTGGCGCATCCCAGTAGGTAACCTAGGGCAACAGAGATTTAGGGCAGAAGATTAGTGGCTTGAAGTCAGAAGCCATCTTAGGCAGAAATGCGGTGTGATTCTTTTTTTTCTTTTCTTTTTTTTTTTTTTCCCCCCTTTAGCTTCTATTCCTTCGGTGCCTGATGCCGCAGCCACCCTCTGCCAGCCCGGCTTCTGCTGGATCCTGCCGCTGAGAAACACCTCCCTCCCTGATTTACTGCAGGGCAGACAGTTCTTTAGGCATCAGGGGCAGAAAGGCTTTGCAAACAGCATGTTTACGTTTGATAAAGCCTGGGGTTTTTTTGTTGTTTGCTGTATTTCGATTCCTATTATCAGGAGAAGGAAGGGATGAGAACCCAGCGCAGGGAAATGCATTTCAGCTCGAGCATCAGGCTGCCGTGAGCACCCTCAGCTCGGCTGCTCTCCCCGCTGAGTCATCCCTTCCCAGCCGAGTTCCTCCGAGCCGGGGAATCCTCAACCTTGGACTTTTTCTCTACATCAGACCCATTCGCTCTGGGACGAAGGCACCGCAGCGAATCCCGGTGACCGGAAAGGGCTGGGAATGTTGTACCCCTGATTTCATGGAGCTGGTCAGCCAGTGCTGGACCAGCGAGGCGGCTGCGTCCCAGGGAGCCCACCCCATCCCGGCAGCAGGAGGAAACGTGTAGCTTTGAATGCAAAATATCAACTGCTGTGGGAGGGATCTCATTTTCCCGTGTAGGAGGATTATACGGCATTATACGGGGGGGTGGATCTTACAAGCAAGGGGGTGAAATATTTTTTCCAGTAGGGATATTTCTGCATCCTCCCCAAAAGGAGGAGAAAGAAGATCTAGAACCCTTTAAGACAAATTACGTTAGTAAAGGAAAAAGCCTTACAACCAGTTAAAAAGGAGAAATAGCCGTCCAAGCAGCCCAGGGAGCCACCCGGCGCTGCCGTCCAGGTGACACGGTGCGGAAGGGAAGCGCAGATAGTTGCACCCTGTCTTTCTGCACTCAGAGCACCATTTTTTAATAGCCACCCTTGAACTAACCCTCAATAGATTTGCTTAATCCTTTTATGAACTCATTTATCCTCCCTTAATGTCCCAAGGAAACAAGTTACAGAATTTAATTGCTCATGATTTTTTCAACGTGTTACCTAATAGCATTTTACTTTGCTTGCGCTTATAACCCCAGCTCTAACGCCGCTGCACTAAATGAAACCGCTTCGGGTGTTGCGGAAGAATCGATACCAACATCATATTCTTGAAATAAGACTTGTGGATATAATCTACCTGGTGTTGTCCAAATTCGTTCATGGCGTCCTTCACCCCCTGGATGTACCTCACGCCATAAACCCAGGTGAAGCGTGGGATGAATCCAGTGTACCCTTCGGATGAAGACAAGAGACAACAGACATATCGTATAAGGATCAACCAGTCTGGAAGGGGGAGAGGCTGGGATAAATATAAAACCTTGGCAGAGTATAGGAAGGAAAAATTCAGCCATTTAAATTGTAAAGTTAACTCTTACATGTAAAGTATCTTTTCTGAAAGAGTCTTTTTTTTATGATTCCCAAGGGAAACTCAGCAGGGCTGAACTGATCTCCGCTGGTCTCCGTGAGGTTTGGAAGAAACATTTCATTTTCTTATAGTCTTTTCTTTACACCAACAGCTCTGTTCCTCTCCCCCAGTTTAATACACAGCCAGGGGCAAACAACTGGGTGTCCAACCTTTCTTCCTCACTTGCCCTGCCCAGCCAACAAGTTTTCACCCATTATAAGACAGAAACTATATAAAGTCCAAAACATGATAAAACAGGAAGAGGTACTACCTAAAAGCAGCCAGAACTCCCTCTTTTCCAAAGCCAAGCTTTGGAAGGAGGGAAATTTGTCTTCTGCATCCTAAAACATCGATGCTCTTTCATTCCACCTGAAATGCTTCGACCGGCAGTCCCTGCGTTTGCTGAGGGTCGGCTGCGGAGCGAGGGCTCCCTCCCGCCGGCGTCGTACCCTTCGGGGGGAGCTCAGTCCATCACCCTTCGCACTTCTCCTGCTCACAGAGGAACGCTCTTCCAGAGCAAGGGGAGACCTTACAGAGCGTAACCCCTCACGAGACAGAGTTTTGTACATTTATGAAGGTGTGATACACCCCTGTGTGTTGATTTGATGATCCAGAAAAGCGCCTTATTTCTAGGAGAGAAATAACCACCTCAACGGTAACAGATACTCATCGAGCCGTGGAGGTGGTACAGAGCCCGTGACCCAGCTCTCCTGCCTCTCTGCAGCATTTTCTAGCCTGGCCCCACAGCTGTGGGGAGCTGAGGTGGCTCCTGCATCCCTTCCACCACGGGCATATGTCCCTCGGGGGGAGATCCAAGGGGGTGACAGCATCCCAAAGAAAAACCCCTGGCATGGAGAGGAGCAGGGGCATTTTTCCATCCCAAAGTGTTCAAACGAGCTGGAGCAACCAGTCAATGTCCTTGAGATTTCCCCAGGGGACAAGGGATGAGATGATTTCTTCTCAAGTGGACTTGTGCCGCACATGACCTCCCTCTCTTTTACCTGGAATGACTTTCTCTTGGATCACTCTTGGTATGTCCAGTCTTGGTAACCGATTGTCCTGCTCTGCAGTGTCAGCCACTCCTGGCAGAGTCACACCTTCAATTTTTACAGGCTCAAAATAAAAGCAGAAATAAAATGAACACCAGTAAAACCTGCTTCCTCCCTTGGCTCCGTTGCTTAAATCACTGCCAGAGCCTGGGAACAGCAATGGCCATTTCTGTTTCTGCCTTGCTTTACACTCAGAGCTGCTCCAAGAATTTCTGGTAAAGTCAAATTACCAGATGAGCTCTCCGTACGCAGAGGTTTTGCAAAATCCCCAGGGAGAACAAGGGGCTCTGAGCTCCTTCACAAATGCGTTTCTCAGAGCAAGGAGCAGGAATGGCCCTCCTCGGGATTTATATCCGAGCCAGCTTTTGACTCGATACGTCAAATCTCTAATCTCTGCCTTCAGGGGATTTGCAGCGCCCCGGCCGGCTCTGACCTGACAAACGCTGCCTCTGGCTCCAGAAGGAATAAGGGGCTCAGACGCGATGGTCCCGGGTGATACTGGCTGCGCTGTGCAAAGCAGCACCCAGCTCCGCCGGCAAATCCCAGTGCTTGTGTTTGAACGAGGGATAACGATGGTGGGAAAGGCGGGAGGGAGCAGTTCAGGGGTCAGAATCCCAGCACGTAACCAAAGGTGCCAGGAGCCTGCTCTTTTCAGGAGGAGGATGAGGAGAAGGAGGGTTCCAGGTTCACCCGAAGGAAACAGCAGCCTGGCTGCGTAGCACAGCAAAACACGAGATTTAATGCCTGGGATTTGAAGCTAAAGCTCAACCAAATAAGAAGTTACGCCTTTTTGATTAGGAAGAGAAATTAATGATTATAACAATTTCCTGAAGATGTGGTGGATTTGTTGCTGCTAGAAATGCTCATGTACTTGATATTTCTCTACACAACACTCTAAACTTTCCATCCTTGACACCCACGCCCGTATGAAATTCCCTCTTCACACCCCTGGACCGAGGAGACACCTTCCATGCCCACCACTCCCCAGACCCCATCCCTCCGCCGCAGCATCCCTTATCACACGTCTTTTCCACCCAAAACCACTTACCGGTTTGCTCCCTGCCAGGGCTCCGCACCTTCTTCCTGGGGTTATCTCGGGCAGTCGCCACTCTTGCCCCTCAGACACGGGAAGGCATGAAACCCTCCGTGGGTACCCCCGAGGCAGTCGTGTCCACGGGACATACTCGCCGGGGTGGTCCTGGGGCTCGGGGTCCATGTGCATCCTTATCATCTCTGCCTCTTCCAGCCCTGGCACCGGTGGGAGAGGTTTTGGCTCAATGACCGGGTTGGGGAAGCTTGTTGCAGCCTCAGCTTTCACATAGGGAAAGTATCCTGCGGGACAGAGACCGAGTTATGGGAAAGGAGTGGTCAAATAAAGATGAAGGATTCCCATCGTGCTGGACCTTGGCCCCTTCATGCTCCTCTAGAGGGATGGAAAGGAGCCTGCAGGTCAACAGCATCCCTCAGGCTGAGTCCATCCTGCCAGTGCCATCAGCCCCATCCCATAAACCAGCCTGCACAGAAAATCTGCACAAATATAAGTTTAGTAACTTAATTTTTTTTTTTCTAAGCAATGCCTAAACTGTAAAATACCATCACCCAAGCTATAAAGATTAAGGGGAAAACCCCCACCCCGTTAGCCTTTTCTCCATGTGGCTGCGTCAGGACACCCCAAACACAGACACCATGTGCCCCCCCACCCAACGAGGGGTTCATACACTGGCTTCACTGCTGCTCGTCGAGGAAAGGCTCTGCTGTGACGCTGGCTGGAAAAACAATTATCTTACATCCAGTGGATGCTAAATATCTCCACTGTGACCTAGGGACAGAGTCCTGCGCCTCGGGACTCCACAGGGACAGCCGAGCTTGGCAACTTTCTCCTGAATTTCCCTTAAAACCACCCCGTGATGTGGCTCCCCGGCCCCATACCACACCTGCCCCGGTGATGCCTCCTGCCTGGAGCCAGGATTGGAGTCAACATCTCCCTGTTCAATGGGTGCAGAGAGTGACCACTCTCACCCCCCACAACAACCTTCTCCTTATCAAAAAACTGGTTTTAGGTCACTCTGGTCTTTTTTCAACAAACCAAATTCCTTCCATTTTTGCCCTCCTAGGTCTTATTTTTTCCAGCCCTCTGGTCATTACTGCCTTCCCCCGACCTCCTCATGTTCCACAGGCATCTGGATCCCCAGCACAAAGCCCCAGGGATAAGACACCATCTTCCAGTGAAGGCTTCATCTCCAGAGAGTCCCAGGGACCTACAACCTGTCCCGGCTCAAAGAGCGCGGAACGAAATCTGCCCCTTTCTGCAGGAGTATAACACTTCTGATGGGCACTGAGGTTTGTAATCCGCTTATGTTTGGCTTATAAAGTACATATTCACTGTTTAGAACTTTGTAAAGTGTATATATATATATATATATACTCTATGCAAGTGAGTTATCAAGTGTTGTCCAGGCTAGCAATGACGTAAAGACAAATCCTCGATGAAACTGATTTTTTGATACAGTGTGCAAATTTTAATGCAGGTTTGTCTGAATATTTCCTTCATTATTAATGAAAATATTGCATCTACTCTTTTCTTTTGTATCCCGCAAGCCAAACAAAAAAGAAAAAAGACATTTTACACTTGAGAAATCCATATAAGCTCTTATTTATGACCCTGAGTTTTGCAAACTTATTGATTCAGAAGGGTTGCACAATATGGCATTAAATTAAAAGCCAGGAGAGCACTGTGCATTTGATTTGAATAAACATCTGTATGTTTTCAGCCCAGTTCCCAGGGAGCAGGTGCCTGCACGCTTGGCCTGTACCATAACCCCCTCAATGCCACCACCCCTGGAGATCCGGCATAACCCTGGTTGACATCCCCAACCAACTGAACCCGACCTCAGTTCCAGGAGAAACACAACATGGGATTCAACTGATGGAAAACAGCAATGTACTTGGTGCCCATCTACAAGCCGCTATCAAAAATAGACCTGGAGAAAAAGTCTTCAGACTGAGTTTGCTGAAGGCAACCACCCAGATCCAACTCTGCCCTCAGCTCCTTGATCTCCACCATTTAGAATACCCAGAAGGGTGCCAGGCAGTAACTGATGGATTTTGCAGTGAAGGGTTTGAGGGATCGCTCACTGACAGCAGGAGCTGTTGATGAGGAGTTACCAGCACAGAGAGGTGCTGCTCCCTGTGGCCACATTATTCGGCATTTCACCAACAAGCAGCAAATGTGAGCTCCCAGCTCCAAACGTTGACAGATGATGTAAATGTTGTCAAGAAGAAAGCAAGAACGAGGACAGGATAATGAGAGAGTGCACAACCAGGTCAACTGGTTGGTTGAGTCCATCCAAACTACATTTTAGTCCAAGGAAATGCAAATTTAAATATCCAGGAATGAAGCCTGTAAATGCCACCTGTGCGGTGGAGACCTGGATGCTGGAGCAAAGGGCTAGGAGGAACAGAAGGGCCAGAATTTTGCAAGAAGCTACACAGCCCAAATTCCCAGCATGAAATGGGAAAACATTGCTTCAGTGTGGCTGTCCCCAGGGAAATGAAGACCCAGATCCCACCTGGGCAGGTAACCTCTGCATTCAACGGGGAGAGGACTCGCCCCTGCTGAACAGGGTGTCCACAACAGCTTCGGCTCAGACACGTGGTGTGGTCTGTGGCAACTGAGTCTCCAAAGGAGGTGTCCCCAAGAGGGGCTGACACAGGGTCCTGGTGTAGCTGCTCCTGAGCCCTGATTTGGGTCTGCTCAACAAGGACCAGGCACCCTGCCCAGAAGGGCTGGGACTCAGTAGGAGATTCCTGCAAATTCCCGGTGCTGGGAATCTACAGGAGCATGCCAGTGCCCGATGGAGGAGATGGGGCCCATCAGCAGGAGTGGGGAAGGTGGGAAGGGCACAGGAGCCCTTCTGCCGAGCTGAGGGAGGAGCAGCAAGACCCAAAATGAACCACAAGCTGCGAGTAAAAGCTCTGAGCACAAGGAGCCGTGGACCAGGTGGGTCCACAGGGAAAGGGGTCGGAGGGGGCAGAGCTGACCTTCCCCAGAGAATCAGATTTTAGCCTGTGGAGTCGTGCTGGGTTTTGTTGGGATAGAGTTAATTCTCTTTGTACTAGCTTGCACGGGGCCATGTCTTGGATTTGTGCTGAAAATAGCGTTGATAACACAGGGGTGGTTCAGTTACTGCAGAGCAGCCCTTACACAGCACCGAGGGCTTTTCTGCCCCTCACATCGCCCCGACAGCGAGTGCTGGGGGCGCACAAAACATTGGGAGGGGACACAGCTGGGACAACAACCCCCAAAGGGATATTCCGGACCATACAGGGTCCCGCTCGGCAATAAAACCGGGGGGAAGGCTAGCTGGGGGGGGAGGGCACTGCTCAGGGACTGGCTGGGCATCGGTCGGTTGGTGTTGAGCAATGCTTTTCATTTGCTTCACTTGTCTTTCCCGGGTTTTATTTCTCTCTTTTCGTTGTTTTTCCTTTCATTACAATTATTAATTACTATTATTACTAATAGTATTATTATAATATTTCAATTATTAAACTGTCTTTATCTCAACCCACGAGTTTTCTCACTTTTACCCTTCCAATTCTCCCCCCGATCCCACTGGGGAGAGCCGAGAGCGGCTGCGCGGTGCTCAGGAGCCACCTGTGATTAAACCGCAACAGGAATATGGAGGAATTGGGGAGTGAGTCCATAATGTGCCATAAAATAATTTATCTTCATCTAACTGAAGATAACCTGCGAACTCAAACTCGCCAGATTCAGTGTGAGAGGCCCCGTGCCAGGTGAGGTGGGTGCCCCAGCTGCCCACCAGTGCCGTTCTCCAGGCATCCCTGCTCCTACTCCAGGAGACTCCAGGTCACTCCATGGAGAACATCCCATTTCACCTCAGGAACCCATCAAGGATGGGCACAGCCCCCACTGCCCCTGATTGACCCCATGCTCGTTAGCAGAGCCCGTTCTGGCCAAGTGACAAGACCCCGGGGTCTGCTCACCTGGACACCCAGGGAGATAACCCTGGACACCGTGCTTGGTCTCACTGAAGTCCTCGATGAACTTCTGCTTGTGCAGCGGCGCCAGCAAGGAACGAGGGCTCTTCCTGACCCCGGGGTCCGTCAGCAGCCGGTACGTGGTTTTGCCATAGGTCTCCCCAAACTGATAGTTGAACTGAGGGACGTAGCCCTCGTAGCTGAGGAGGAAACCAGAACAGAGCAGTCACTGAGGTGGTGCTGGAAGGTGTCCACTGGGAGGATACAACCTGCTTCAGAGCTTTTGTATCCTGGAAAGACCATGGCCAGGAGCACACGTGGCTGGGAATACCTGAGCCCGGGGACGTGCCTGGGAGCGTGAATGTGTCCCTACCACCAGAGCACCGAGAAGACACGTGTGGTTACGCGTGAAGCCAGGCAGGCGTGTGTTTGCACATGTATGCTTTTACATGTGAGCATGAAAACTGGCTCACAGATTTACAGGTGTGTGTATATACACAGGCTCGTGCTCCGGTTCACACACCAACATGGGACGAGGTGAGGGAGGGTGGCAGAAGCAGCACCTGCGGATGGGAAAGCTTACGGTGGGAGCACAGCCTGGGCTGCAGTCGCTGCGTCAGCGCTGACATCCACAGCCCCCCAGTTAAAATACTATTTCCAGTTAAACACGCCTCAGCTTTAAGTCTTGCAATCCCTCTTCTCTGCTCTAAAACTCAGTGAGTTTCTGGGAATTTCCCAGCGTCCCTTTTTCAATATCAAAACTCAAAAAAATCAGAAAAATTGCTTGCTGGTACCCTCCAAACCTCTCTGCTCCAAACCCTTGTGGCAAGGAGGGGGACCAGGCTCACACACCCCCCCAGGCCCCACATCGCGCGGGAGAGGCAGGGGCGCAGGCGGATGCTCAGCCCCAGTAACAGACATCGCTTGATTTTTTTGGGGCCCTTCACGTGGGGTGCATAGGGACACGCTGCTTCTCCGTTCCCCCCATCCCAGGATGGGCAGTTTGACTCTTTGGTGGCTCGGGGCAGGTGCTGGAGCTCTGGCTCCGCTCCCGAGTCCACCAGTACAGACCAGAAATTTCAGCTATTCCCAGTATTAAATTTCCTAATGGTGATGTTATCCCAGCACTGAAGAAGAGAGGCAGAGCTGCCAGCTACAATGTACAGACAGAAATATTCAATCAATGATCCCACTGCGTATCTGGGGATAAAGCCGGATGATGCATGAGGATCATAAGATGATGAGTAAGTACTTTCCCTTCCAAATACTTTAAACAACAGCGAGCAGAGCCGTGCATTTGTGCTTGGCAAGTTTTCCCACTCTGCCTGCGGGATCTCTCACCAGCAGCCGCCGGAGGAACTCGGTGCCTCGGCCCCATTGATTTTTCAATGAGTCTTGCAACACGGGGGGAAGCTACTCCGGGACGATAAAGCTGAGCAAGAGCACAAATGACACAGCCCGAATAATTACAGGATGGCCAGAGGGATTTTGATCACGAACAAAATAATGGTAGGGCTGAGAAAGGATTCCATTCAGAAGCAATTAAAAGCGAGGTAATCCCAGGAGCTGGGGCGAGTCAGTCCGGGTTTATGGAGAAGGGACCTGCCGCAGAGCGAATTACAAGCGCTGCTGGTGAAAGCCCTGGCGCCTGGGGAAGGGACTGGCCTCGGCAGAGCTGTTTGACCTTCTCCTGCTCGGTGTTCCGATTGAGAAACCAGAGAGATCTCCCATTTCTGTAGTTCACGCTGCAGCCGCTGCTCTCAAGCCTCGTTGGCGAGCGGTGAGTAACCTGCTTTCCCAGGGCTGAGCCCCATTTCACTTTTCTCTTACTCAGCCATACCTCTCTCTTCCATCACCACTCCCCAGACTGTGTCACCTAAACCTGCTCAGCCCTCCTGAGCGCCAGCAAAAGCCTTGGCCCTGGGCCCATCCTCGCTTGGCTTCGTGCCCTTCCCAGCTCCAGCAAGCCGGGATGGGGCTGGTAGGGCTGCGCCCAGGATTCATGGATTTATCCCTTCTCTGCGCACCAAGTCCTGCCCAAACCATCCATGGAATCATAGAATGGTTTGGGTTGGAAGGGACCTTAAAGATCACCCAGTCCCACCCCCTGCCCTGGGCAGGGACACCTCCCACCAGACCAGGTTGATCAAAGTCCCCTCCAACCTGGCCTTGAACCCCTCCAGGGATGGGGCAGCCACAGCTTCTCTGGGCAACCTGGGCCAGGGTCTCACCACCCTCACAGTAAAGAATTCCTTCCCAAGATCTCATCTCAATCTCCCCTCTTTCAGTGTCAAACCCTTCCCCCTCCTCCTATGGCTCCCCTCCCTGATCCAGAGTCCCTCCCCAGCTTTCCTGGAGCCCCTTTAGGGACTGGAAGGGCCTCTAAGGTCTCCCCCGGAGCCTTCTCTTCTCCAGGCTGAACCCCCCCAAGTCTCTCAGCCTGTCCTCACAGCAGAGGGGCTCCAGCCCTCACAGCATCTCCGTGGCCTCCTCTGGCCCCGCTCCAACAGGTCCATGTCCTTCCTGTGCTGAGGACTCCAGAGCTGGAGGCAGCACTGGGGGGGGGGGTGTCTCCCCAGAGCGGAGCAGAGGGGCAGAATCCCCTCCCTGAACCCCACACGTTGGGTTTGGCTTCTTCAGTTTGGTTCTCGAGCTCTGCGGTGGCGTTTTCAAAGCCCTGGCCCTGATCATTGCCCGAGTGACAGCAACCAGTTTCGATGTCCTCACTGTGTTTGCGGGCTCACTGGCACAGCTGGGTACGGCACATGGGACAGTGGGTGAGACGCTGCGATGCGGCATCTTCCTCCTCCTCCTCCTGCCAGCACCGCAGCTGAGGGTGCAGCGTCTGCCGGCAGCAGAGCCTGGGCTGCGGCGATGCCCTTCAGGCAGCTCCTCCTTGTGCTCAGCCACCCAAACCAGATGCAAAGCAGCACCTTCACCACCCACAGGGGTTCCTCTGGGGCTTGGGGTGATGCTACGAGCCTGCACCGCCCTTCAAAACGCTGTAGCAGAACCTGCTTCCTCCTCCTGCTGCCTTCAGCGGCCGAAGCACCAGCACGGAGAGGAGCAGCCCCGGCTGCTGTGTCGGTATCAGGGCTCCAAGCTGGTTCTGGGGGGGTTCTCTGCAGGCAGGAGCGAGCCAGGGAAGGTTTGGAGGCTTTTGGAGGTGCAAACCCAGCCTCCTTGCTGTTACTCATCTCTCCTAAGCCGCTGCCAGCGCACAGCTTTGACAGGGTGACAGCAGGCAGGGAGTAACACATCCCATCGCTCCGACAGCCGCAGCAGCGCAAAAACGCGTTAAAAAACCCTCAACCTCAGAGCTTATGTAAGTTTGGAAGATACGGGGATCAGCAATGGAAAAACCCTGCACGCTGCTGTGCTGGGAAGGACTGGTGTGATCGTCACAGCAGGAGCATCGTTATGGCAGGAGCATCGTTAGGGAAGCCCGCTCCACCCTTCACCCGCAGCTGGGATCTGCCCCGACCTGCACCCGTGGCCGCCCTGGCTTTCTCTACGCTGAGGCTTGTGGCCTGCTCCGTCACCGTCCTCTCCACCCAAGGAGGTCCCCACACCCGTTGGAGCTGGGCTCAGGCTGGATTTTGTACCAAGAGAAGTTTGCCTTCCCTCGGTGGCCGTCCAGCCCTCCCAGCCCCTTCACATGTGTCACAGACCACGTCTCCCAGCACAGCTCACCAGGGGAACCCACACAACTTCCCCACTTATTCCTGCCGTTCGTGATTTATCTTTTCACCAACAACTCACGGCCTCTTTCCAAGCCTTTAGAGGAGGATGTTGCAAAAAGCTTTGAAAAAACCCAACACCTACATACGACCTAGATCACCAGCGTCCACAGCGTCACCGACTTCTCCAAAGAGGAGGTCTGGGGAGCAGGACTGTGCTCCAACCGATTTGAGGAGAGCGTATCGGGTGCATGCAACTATTTATTCAAAGGAGACCCTCAAACCTCCTTGATGCAGAAGTTCTGGCAGTTTGGGAGCCAAACCCTGCCCAGCCGCCCTGGTAACATTTGGCGGCTTAAAACAAATGAAGAAAAGAGGGAAAAAGAGAACAATTGTGACTTTACCGTGGCATCGTCTTTAATTACACCCTGTTACAAGGTGGTGCTGCTTCTCCTGGAGCCCCGTCTCCTTTGGAGAACTGTAATGTGGAATACTTAATAGTGTCTTAAAAAAAACCCCAAACACCATGAATCATAAATACTACGTGATCCCAAGGGGAGGAGCCATTTGCATCAGAAACGAACAGACATTTTGGATGAACTTCCCAACTTACCCGGGGATATAGCAGGGATGGGGCGGGAAGATGCTGCTTTCCCTGGGGGCTTCCATGGCAATGGGGCCGCTCTCGCTGGCGGCCGTGGGAGGAGGGAGCTGCAGTCGCCCGGGAAACCTCTGTGATGCTGCCAGGAGCGGTACCCGACAGCGTTTCCAGCTGCAGAACACAGCCTGTCAGGTTTTTCTGGACGTGTCTTTTTTTTCCCCCTCACCTGGAAATTTTGGATGAGCACAAAGATTTTACAGCGTTTGTCAGGTTTCCTGAAGGCTCGTAGCCCTTGGGACACCGGTGCCAGATGTTCCCATAAGCAGCCCCAGCACAAATATGCGTTCACAGCGCAGCTCGTGTCCAGCACACACCACTGGGGAGGGCCAGCCCAGCGTTATCCACACACACCGGCCCCTGCGGACACCTTTCTGTCCAGGAAACCTCAGGGCAGAGGTCCTGGGACTCACCGCTCTGCGGTGGAAGGCTCAGCCCTCCTCTCCCTGCTCCTCACTGCCCTCCCGGTCTGGCTGCTGGAGGATGCAATCGCTGCCTTGCTTCATGCAGAATGTCCTTCCCAACATCATATAGAACCACAGAATCGCCCAGGTTGGAAGGGACCTTTCAGATCGTCAAGTCCAACCATCAACCCAACACTGCCCAAACCACCACTGACCCACGTCCCTCAGCAGCACATCTGCCCAGCTTTTAAACACCTCCAGGGATGGCGACTCCACCACTGCCCTGGGCAGCCCATTCCAATGCCTGATAACCCTTTCCATGTAAAATTTTTCTTAATTTCCAATCTAAACCTCCCCTGGCACAACTTGAGGCCATCTCCTCTTGTCCCATCGCCTGGGACTTGGGACAGGAGACCGACCCCCCCGGCTACACCCTCCTTTCAGGGAGTAGGAGAGAGCGAGAAGGTCTCCCCTCAGCCTCCTTTTCTCCAGGCTGAACCCCCCCAGCTCCCTCAGCTTCTCCTCATAAGACTTGTGCTCCAGACCCCTCACCAGCTCCGTTGCCCTTCTCTGGACCTGCTCCAGCCCCTCAATGTCCTTCCTGTCGCAAGGTGCCCAAAACTGGACACAGCACTTGAGGTGGGGCCTCACCAGTGCCCAGGACAGGGGGATGGTCACTGCCCTAGTCCTGCTGGCCACACTGTTCCTGACACAGACCAGGATGCTGTTGGCCGCCTTGGCCACCTGGGCACACTGCTGGCTCACTCACATTCAGCCGCTGTCGACCAACACCCCCAGGTCCTTTTCCACCGGGCAGCTCCAGCCACTCTTTCCCCGGCCTAGAGCATCCATATGGTCAGTGTGACCCAAGGGCAGGACCCGGCACTAGGTCTTGTTGAACCTCACACCATTACGGTCATGTTGTTTTGTGTGGGGTGGGTTTCACCCCCCTCCAGCTGAAGGCAGGCCCAGAACACGAGTCTCCCATTTACTGAATAGCCACGGTGGCCAGTACGCCCTTAAGTCAAAGACCAGCACTCCTGTTACCACCAGCAGCGTTTCCACCAAGTACAACACCAGCAGCCAGCCTGGTTCACTGCCAAAGTCCCTCCATGGCCATGAAGAGCTCAGCCACATGGCCGGCAGAATCATTTTAAGGTTTCAGAGCTACTGACCAGAAACCATGGAGTATTTGAGGGTTGTCCTCATCTGTTTAGGTGCCTGTACTCCACCCAAAATCATATCTGAGGAGATGAAAATGTTGGTTTAACCCTTGGTGCCTAAACGCTTTGAGAGATCTGGAATTTCCAGCCTTTATAAAAGTATTTTAATTTGCCCAAATATCCAAGTTCTGATGGGTCTGTGAGGGGCACGATGGCTCTTCTCAGAGGTGCGCAGTGGAAGACCAAGAGGTAACAGGCACAAGATGCACCAAGGGGAAGGCCCACTGGAGTCAAGGAGAAAATTCTTCTCCCTGGGAGCAGCACAGCCTTGGGGCAGGGTCAGGGGAGGTGGTGGCACCTCCATCCTTGGAGATCTTCAAGGCCCAGATGGCCAAGGCCCAGAGCACCACAATGGAGCCCAGAAGACAGCTCAGCTTCTAGTGGACAATTTGATACGAGACCTACAAAGGTTCCCCCCAGCCTAGATCTGAGCTTAACACAAAGATGAAAAACATCACTTACTGAAATGCAGCACCGCATTCATGGCACCACGCAATGATCCCAGGCTGGTCCAGGTCCCACCAGCCCAAGGGCGTTCAGGCCAGCATTTCCAGAAATTCCCTTCAAAGCTCACTCCTTTAAATGGCCAGTGACTGCTCCTTCCAAACCTGGGGGCCACACACTTACCAAAGAGCTACTGAATAATCAGACCAAAACATCGGTCCTTGGTACAGACACCTGGGTAAAAAAAAAAAGTAGGAATTCACTTTTGTCAAGGTTATCATTAGAATTTATTGATATGAGAGAAACTTCGTATGTCAACATGTCAAGGGAGGAACAGCACGTCCTGACATAACAGAAGTACAAAGCCCACCCAGGTGGTGTTACAGCGCTCTGACATCCCAAAGCACAGGAGACCACGCACGCGGCTGTGTGTTACTGGGGTACGTTTTCGGGGAGAGGATAAGAAATACTCCAGAAATGCAGTTGGTGCGTGGTTTGCCAGCCACCAGCGCCCCACAGGCTGCAGCAGGGACCACGCTGGCTTTGCCCCCCATCGCCCAGCTCCAGACAGACGGTGCGCACGTGTCACGGCAGCTCACCCTGGGCCCCTCTAGTCAAACGAGAAAAAAAAAAATAATAATAACCTATTTAGGGGTGAGATTCACCTGAGCCCGTATCACCTTTGCCGGGAGATGAGATGACTTGGAACCTCCAGCTTCTCAGAGGGCTAGAGGACCAGCTCGGATGGAGACACCTACCAGGCACCTGGTAAATCCGTAATGGATTTCTTGTAGAAACGAGCTCAATTCTCTAACTTGCTCCAAATGGATTTCAGAACTGTCTAACACCCTCCAGAGACACCTCGTGCAGGCAGGGAAATCCCAGGCCGGGTCTGCAGCAGGACAACCCGGGCACGGTCCTACCACGTGAGCTGCAACTGGGAAACTTCACGAGGGGGTTTGCTCTGCCTGGGGAGCAGAGGCAGCCGTGCCACCCTCCATCCTGCCATTGGCCAACTTAGAAGCAGATTTTTTTCTTCTTTCAACATAAGAATTATCCTCGTTTTATAACCGTTTTGACATCCCCTCTCCCAGCAGTGCCCTCACAGAGCTCATAGCACCGATAGCCGTTCACACGATGCTTGTGGCTAAGACAAAAATTATCTTGATATCTTTACTGGAAATACATGCCACACTGGACGCTGTTTAATAAAAAAAACTTTCATCTTCTCCCAGCTTAGGAAATATTTGGTTTGGTCCTAAGTATCTTGCTAAATGATTAGAGAGGGAATAGCAGAGTATTCCCCAGGCACCTGGTAAATCCACAATGGATTTATTGTAGAAACCAGCTGAATCTCTAACTCACTCCAAATGGATTTCAGAGCCCTCTAAAACCCTCCAGAGAATGAGCCGTTTGTGACACGGCAAACAAAAAAACAACCAACCCCAAGTTCAATGAGTAAATTGTCTTGCGTTGTGCAGCAAGCATCCAAAATAAAACCCAAACCCAAGCTAAGGGGATGCGTCAGTCCCGTCTCCCAGCGCCAGGTTGGATCCCGGCAATAAAGGAGCCTGGGCTGAAGTGCTCTGCCTGGGTGACAGCACCGTCCCCGCTGCAGACCCGAGGAGGAACCACCGCTGCCAGAAAAGTGTTTATCTGAGTGCGTGTGCACAGGCGTGTGCTGGGAACGGCCCGTTCTCCCCTCCTCTTCCTCTCACTACGACAAGTGACACGGCGGGTTCTGCTCCCCGCCACTCGCTTTCACCAAACCCAAGTGCCCTCTGCACAGGTAACAGCATTGACTTCGAGATCTCATATTAATGGGTACTTATACAGGATTAATTGCACATCAGTCCATTGTGGCTACAAGTTCATTAGGCTAATAAATCTACATAGTGACAGTAGTACAGTATCAGCTACTTTTCAATACAGACTCCCTACCCTAGCCTTAATTTGTCGATCAAAAGAAGATCTTCTACCGTAGTGACCTTCCTATGACCTTGAACATTCATTTTCAAAATTATTTTTTTTTCTAGAAAAAAAAAAATCCAGTGTGGGGAAAATGCACATATATAACAAAAGCAGTGCTTAACAACCACAGGAAAAAAGAACATGATCTTGGACTCTTCTATCAGCGTCCTCTGTAGACCCTGGTAGCGTCACTTCCAAAGGGTTGCTAAATCCAGCTCCGTCAGTTCTCAAGTCCGTTAAACCCTTCCCTAGCTCTCGGCATTTCTCGTCTCCCGCTACACACTGTCTGTAGCAAGAGCACTCAGAAACACTCGCTAATGTGCACAAGACTTCCATTTGATTTAATGGAATCATTTTAGAAGACTGAAGTCTTTACTTCTAGAAATCTGTTCTTGAGCGGTAGCGCTCCCACCGCTTTTTATTCCACCCAGGAGAGAGCTCCGAGTCCCTCAGTTTTCCTCGTTCCTTTTGCCCAAAGGTGTACGGGTATCTAATAAAACCCCTCTCACAGTATTCCCAGGAAAATGATTCAGAAGAGGAGGAGATGATTTTTTTTTTCAACCAAATGAGATCCTCTGGTCCTGCGTGTCAGACCATGGCCAATAGAATGAGCAGCTGCCATGGACATCTCAACTTAAATACGGAACAGTCAAGGGAGGAGAGCAAGGTGGCCCCACCGCCTTCCGTGAGGTACAGGCAGAGACACCCAAAGTCACTCTGGTCTCAACAGTTTGTCTCTCTTTCCGGACTCAAATGTTTGATTCCATTTGTTCCAGCAGGAAGTGGTGAATCATGTCAAAAGTGGGACGATCTTTTATATCCCTGCTCCAACATTTCAGCATCAGGTCAAACACAGGGTTAGGACACAGAGGAGTCTGGGAGAGATAGATCTGGAAGGAAGGAAAATACAGCTATTTCAGTGGGCTTCTCATAAAAGAATTGAACCTTTACTAAATGAAAACCGAAAGGACAGTTTCACTCTAGGTTTACAAGACACGGCCATCATGCAATGTTTGAAACCCATGAAGCGTGAATCTGGCAGGGAAGTCTGGATGGAGCTTTGATGCCATCTCAAATGGCACCGCGGACACTTTGCCAACTTGTCTGATGAGCTGGTCACAAAACAGTCCTTTGTCCCCCAGGAAACACAAATGCTTCAGAGAGATTCGTCTTCCAAGTGACAGCAAAACACAAAGCAAACCCAAATTTACCACAATAAAATCCAAATACTTTCACTCACCGTAGACAACCCATGAGGCTTTCTAAGCATCGTGACAGCTTGTTAGCAGAGACAGAAAAAACACCTTTTAGAGCTTATCTAAAGCACAGCTCGGCAGAATTCTTTTTTCCCCCCTCTCATTTCAATACACATTTTCCAGGCTCTTCACAAAATCCTTAGTATTCCACAGACAGTGAGTAAAACTTTCCGTTATTTTTTCCCCTTAATTCTTTAACTTGCTTGGTGCTAAAGGTGAATTTTGGGGGAACAGCAAACAACTGACACTCCACCTCCTGGTGTAGGGTAACTCTCAGTACTGAGGGTCTGGGTTGTCCTGCATCATCACTGGTATCTACTGGAGGTACCCGCAGTGGAGTCAGTAAGAAAAGACAATGACACAGAAAAGCCCTTCAGCAACTAGAGATGGCCAAAGGCTTCTCAGCCACGTGGAGATGTCACAGTATCCAACCCCTGGGCATCAACAACTCCTCCTTCCCCACCTCAGTACTGGCTTCCTCATCTTTCAGAGGAAACACTAGTGGGAGAGAGGTCTGACAAAAGGAAAAGAGCAAAAGGATTGTGCAGGAGAGCCCAGAAAAGCTGAGGAGGACAGTGCACCCAGGGCAGATTGGAACAGAAGTGGCTTTTAAGGAAGAGGCACTGGACAGGGCCAAGAGGTTCTTCCAGTGGGACTCCAAGAGAGGAAAACCAGTGCAATGAGGCTGAAGGGAGGGTAAGAGAGGCAGGACACGCTTGAAAAGGTAATAGAAGCAGAGATTTCTCTTGACACAAGGCCAGCAGAAAGGCTCCATGAAGATCCACTTGGGTGGGTGCAACCAGGTCGAGTGGAGGAAGGAAAGGTCCCGTTTGCTTTCTTACCTGCCTGCCCTGGCTCCGGAAGAATTCTCCTGTGTTCTCGATGACTTGCTCATCTGAGAGGAGGCTGTACGGCTGCTCCTTACACAGTATGAACATCTCCCAGAGGGTGACCCCAAACGCCCAGACATCACTGGCTGTGGTGAACTTGCCCTGTGACCAGAGAGGATGCTGTAAGCCCGGGCTGCTCACATTCAGCAAAAAATATTTCACTCTACGTTCCCTGCAGCTGAACACGAGAATGCAGAATTGGTACCTGGGAAAATGCTCTCGAAAAAAGGGACAGCAGAACAGGGGACCTGCTCTCAGCAATGCTCAAAGGGACATTTCTGCTTCGTGGGGCAGGAGCAGCACATCTGTGGGACCCCCAGGACAGCTCTAAGAGGGGGCAACTGTCACTGTTTTCTCTCTTGAAACAAGAAGCAAGTCTCAGAGAGAGCTAGAGACTCCTGTCCCTCCTGAGAAAGTACTGGCAGCAGTAGGAAAAGGGATGGAAGGTGGATGGCTGCTGCCTACCTCCACCCCAAACCCAGCACCGCAGCGCAGAAAAGCTTTTGAACAGGAGGCAAAGCCCTCGGGGTGAAAGCAGAGGCAAAGCAGACTCCAGACTCTTAGAGAAAGGCCAAGATAATTTTGCTCTTTGCACATGTTAGAAGTCGGTGACAGTCTGCTCGCTGTCCCTGTTTTCTGTCTTCGAAAAAATGTGCCCAAACGCGCCACGTTTGGAACAATGTGTTTCTGAAGAAGTAAAAAAAAAAAAGCTAAAGAGTGCTCAGAAAGTAACAGAAAACAGTTGGGGGCTGAAGGGCCTGTTTGGGCAGAAAACATCCAAGACCCGGATTGCCCAGACTTATCTGGCAACCCCAGCAGTCTGTAAATGTCTGGAAGCTGTTCACACAGGGAAGATGGGAGTCATTAATGGTTTAGATGGAGCTGTCACCAGGAAAATAGGGTGAATTTAGAAAAGCTTAGACCTATCAGCCTTTATAGCAGAGGTAATTACAATTTTTCTGGGTACTTGGAGATGGTGTTGTGAGAAAGTACAACCACATGATCTCATCAACTACTCTGAAAAAGAAATATGAGGTTGAATATTAAGGAACTGCCTCCAGACTGGATGCGTTTGGGCTATTGAACAATCTCCTGAGGGGAGACAGCAGGACCCTCAAACACGAAACAAAGCCCCAACCTTAAAATTGGACTTGGCTCTTGAACTCAGGAAGTTCTGTCCCTGTCCCTCTCAGCTTCACAGCTGGGGAAACAAACACAGAAACGCAATTTCCTTACGATTCCAGCAGGAATCCTGAATGCCAGGTACAGAACAGAAATTACGCCCCCAGATGATCTGAAATTACGCCCTGTATTTGCAAGGACATGATCCTTTTCCAGGATCTGAGTTATGTCCAACGTGACCTAATGGACATCTCGCTCAGGGCCATTGGGAGCACACGTTTTGATGCTCTAAGGACCGTGACACACACACGTGTTGCTATTTCAGGGGCACAGTGAAAACTCGGAGTAAGGGAGAGAGAAGGGCTTCGTGCAGTCCCTACCAGGAGGATGCTCTCCCAGGCCATCCAACGTATGGGCAGTACGGCTCTTCCCTGGATACGGTAGTAATCCCCGCTGTAAAGATTCCTGCTCATGCCAAAGTCCGCAATCTTGATGGTGTAGTTGTTCCCCACCAGGCAGTTGCGAGTTGCCAGATCTCTGTGCACGAAATTCAGCGAGGCTAAATACTTCATTCCAGAGGCGATCTGGGTAGCCATGTACAGCAGGTTAGAGTAGCTGCATTGAAAGAAAACAAAACAGAAAGAAAAAAATAGAAATAAAAATCAATAGAGTTCCCCAAACTCAACTCTTCCTTGACATTTGCTGTGTTTGATGTACTGCAGCGACCCAGCGTTTATTTTGTGCCATAACAGTGAAACTAAACTGTCTCGTTTCAGGGCATTAATGCCCCCACCTGCCAGACAGCCAAGTTCCTGAGCTGACTCAGCAAGAACAGACAAGCTGTCCCTGAAATTCAGGGCCCTTAGAATTTGACATCCCTTAGATAATTGTGTTTTTTTTTTTAATATCAAGCATTAATCTCAAGATTTTCAAAGAGTTTATGCATCAAAGCACTAACTTTTTGCAGAGACACATGAAAAATTCAGGTGTACAATCTCAGGATCTCCTATCTAAACAACTGCTTAGCTCGGTATTTCACACACTGCCACCGCTGTGTGCTTACATTAATATAAGCGTGTCACTTAACATTAGAGAGCTTTGGTTTTTTAAATATGTTTAATATTACTGAGAATATAAACAGATGCATTTTCCATCTAATATAATTTTAATTCCCCCATTAGCAAAATGGAGATAATATTAAGTTGCACGATACATAGAATTTGGACCACCTGACTTTCATCGTTCTTCACACGCTATTCTGTGATGCTGGGCTTGTTTCCCACCGTGTGTGCTCAAACGCTTCCCATCACCAAGCATTTGTCACAACAAACCTAATAAAATGTTCACAGTTAGTATTTCTCTGCTAAAGCTCAGAAAAAGAAAGCCTAAGTCTCCTCCTCTTTGTGTTCTGATGGCAATGAGAAAGGCACTACCGCATTATCTAGATTATCTAAATAATACTGAAATGCATCTGATGATAACATATCCATCTATCTGATGTAACCAATGGCTAAGCTATTGCTCCACAGATTCAGAGGCAGCCCCTGACTGGAGGGGCTGGAGGAGAGTCTGGGCACCACTTCGCTCCCAGCCCTTCATCGTGGTGACCCCCACAACTCACCAGGTGACACTGGCTCAGTCCTTCAATCGGCTCGATGCTCAACCTGGGCAGACCCGTTGTGCCCACACATCCGGAACTCTGCCACCCCCTCGTACCCTGTTCACCTGGTTGTGGGCTCTTCACACAGGAGTGGGCACAGCCTCCAGATCCCACCTTCTCCTTGCCCCTTGCCCCTGCCTGGGCTGTTCTCTCCCCATTCAAGAAGCCTAGTGTCTCCTGTCCCACCTGCACCCTGGCAGGGTCCCACCAGCAGCTATCTTCTGCCCTGCTGCCCCTCTGCAGGGCTGGATGCGTGGGGCTGTGCAGACAGAGGGGCAGGACAGGAGACACCTCTCAGCACGCTCATCTTCATCTGCTAAACAGCCAGAGAGGCGGCAGGGAGATGCGTTTCAAATACTAAAGAGCCATAAGGATTTAAAAATGTGTGACCTCTCTGCAGGAAAGGGCTGGTCACCACATTTGGTGCACAAAATATTGAGTTTGACAGATGGGTGGGATGGTTGGACCTTGTCCCGTCAATCAGACGCCCACAGAGACAAGCTGCACCCTTTAGCAGGGGATTCATTTCACTGTCAGCAAACACCTCCTGTACAGACAGATATCTGAGCGAGTCATTCCGGCTGCCTTTAACATGAAACTCTATCTGGCTGGAAGGGACAAAGGGAGAGGCTGAAGGATCAGCCAGAGAGGAAGAAAAACTAGAGGTAGAGCCAAGTAATGGAAACCGAGGAAGAATAATGTGAGGGACAGTGCTGAAGTCAGATGAGAGACAAGGAGGAGATAAAGAAAAAAGGACAGTTTGAGGCTTTGGCCAGGAAAAAAGTCACAAGTCTAAAGGTGAAAGCTGTTTCAGAAAGGGCAGGAGACTGGAGAGAGCTGGAATGTGTTTCTACTCAGATGCAAACACTCTCCCATCCTACAGTTTCTGCTGTGTCATGACTGAAGGACACCAATTTAACACTCCCCGGCAGGACCCCCGACCACTGCCAGCCACCAACAGTACTGCTGGTGGTGTCTCCACATGGTAAGACCAAGTGATCTCCCATTCAGTCCATCAGTGGAACTCTCCCTGCCTACCTGCCTTCCTGAACTATAAATAAA
The DNA here is from genome assembly GCF_964106895.1 of Numenius arquata. Taxonomy (NCBI): domain Eukaryota; kingdom Metazoa; phylum Chordata; class Aves; order Charadriiformes; family Scolopacidae; genus Numenius; species Numenius arquata. The sequence continues at coordinate 1,809,023 of NC_133594.1, read as the reverse complement.
CCTAATCCTTTGGGAGGTACGTGCCAGAGGCTAAGGGGTGCAGTGATTTCTGATCAGTGCAGGTTTATGGAGCAGAACACACATTAGTCCTACACAACTCTCCTCTGAGGAGAGGATTTCTGCAATAGTAGAGATGCTTTTACACTAGATTTAATCCTTCCACAGAGGAGGGATCTAAGTGCCACCACTGACAGACAATGGGTTTTTTTGCCAAATATTCCCTTTCTGTTGGCTGATGAGATCTTTCCTGCACTCAGATCCACTCATGTATTATTTTTCAGACGTCCAGAGAACATACGAACCTTCTTAAAAGCCTAAAAGACATTTTTGACTGGCATCCCAAAATTCTTGCTGTAACGCCACTGGCTTCCCATATTAACGAAATATTTGGTGCAAACCCAGTAACAAACAGATGGTCACTTCAGTAAACAATACATCTCAGATGGTCACCATGACCAGAACATCCCGCAGTTGCGGATGCTTCACGGGAACACAGACCCCCAGAGGCCTGAAGAACAACCTCCCACACAAAGCAGGACTAGTGTCCACAGCACGTGCCGTGGCCATGGCAAGAGGAAGGTCACCGTCTCACCATCAGGAGGGCACAGGAGGTTAAGCTGGCAGCTCTGTAATACTGCTTCGTCCCAAACACGGGCAGCTCCTCTTACCTGACGCAGGGAATATTGTTTGAAATGGCAAATTTGCTGTAGATCTCCCTCTGCGACAGGAACTGGTTGAGGTCTCCGTTTTCCATGTACTCCGTTATCATGCACAGCGGGTCATCGCGCACACACACCCCCAGAAGCCGGATGATATTTGGGTTCTTCAGCCGTGACATGATCTTGATCTCCTTCAGGAAGTCATTTCTTGTAAAACAGAAAACACAGGTTCGAATCCTAAACTATTCCTTTGTCTAAGGAAAGCAGAAGTAGCATGTAAGAAAAATCTCCATTCAGAGACATTTACACATCTCCACACAGTGGTTTGAAAGCCGGTTCTGTGCTTGCGTTCCCACTGACCCCTTCCCCAGCAAACAGGATTAACGCAGCATTTCAGCTTGACATTACATCTGTTCTTGTCCTCCCCTCCCTGTGCGTGTTCCGTTCCTTACACAAACACGCAGAACACACTAAAGACATACGACACTCGCTCACAAAAGTCACCAGGGTTAACCTGCGTGAAACTGTTGCTGGGGGAGTATTTGCTTCCCCTGTCAGCCCTGCGGATGCATTCACCTGGCTGTTTTGTTGACATCTGATCTCAGCATTTTCACCGCTACGAGGACTGGCTGGTGGGTGAATTCTGTAGAGGACACTCCCAGGAATTCCAGCAGGCCATCGGCTTCGCAAAGGTGCACCTGTGGGGCAGGAGGCAGAGGCAGCTATGAGAGTATGCACAGGCCAAAAACTGGAGGAAAACACTGTCACACTGAGGTCATCAATTGGGTCACCACTGGCAGAAGGACCAAGTGAATGATCTAATGAAGGTGACTCTGCTCTGATCGGAAATAGCCCATAGGTTGGCCCTAGATCCTGGACAAAACGTGTACATACATTATATAGCCCTTGCTGTAGGAGTGGATGTGGATTGCAGCCTCATAGGTCCCCAAGGCACTGAATTTACTGCACTTGTGCAGACTGGTGCAGTAGATTACTGGGGCAGTTTTCCCAGCAAGTACTGGGAATGTTCAGAAAGGCCATTGTGCTGGAGTTGTCTGCTTTACTCTGCCTGTGCATGCCAACAGCTGGGCTGTAGAGGTTTGGCATGTACAGCTCACCCCAGCCATACACGTACACAACTGTCCTGCAACCAGCTTCAGTCATCGCTCAAACGTAACCGAGGAGCATCTAGCAATTACACAGCTATCCACAGTCCTCTAATTTCAGGGGAAAAAGAAAGAAAAAAAGAGAAAAGTGCGTGTCCGTCCATGTGTATGTGATGTGAACACCTCACCTGTGAATATACCCAGAGATGAATCCTCTAATGAATACACAAAATGCCAAGTTTCTTCAGATAAATAAATGATTAAAGACATAAAATTACTGCCATAAAATTACTGTTGTGTAAGAAAGGAGGTGACAAGACATTTGGCTTAAGAATCTACCAGAATGCATATTCTGATGGAGAACTGGGTGGGGAAAGCAGACAGACCTGAGCGTGTGGGACAGGAAAAAGGACCAGAGGAGGGGAGAAGACTGCATGTGTCAGCCAAAGCCTTGGAGCAGTGAGGGGAATGTAATGGGAGTTTAATGAATTCTATATGAAGAAAGCACAAGAACTTACGTGACAAGCATGGTGAGGTGAAAAAGGGAGACAGCATGGAGAAATGGGACAAACCCACAGATCAGAAACAGAAGTACAAAGATGCTGCTGCGGCTACACAGAGGATGAAATCTGCTGTGAGGAAAGTAGAGTCACGAGACCAGGAATAGGAAAGAGCCGTGGTACTCAGCGCGTGTATGACAAGCGCAGGCGATGTGTCACTGGGAGTGGATGGTTAGGAGTAAGGAAGAAAAAAAGCTTGAAAGGGAAGAAAGCTCTGAGTGGAGAGGTGGAAAAAAAAAAAAAAAAAAAGCAATGATCCATGTCGCTAGAAGGGAGACTGCACACTAAGCCTGAGAAGCGGAGCAGAGCATGTGGTGACAACCGGTTTGGTAAAGACTAAGGAGGTAAGGAGGAGAGAAGGAAGAACGTGACACAGCACATTTGCAAAAGTGAGGGAAAGGGCCTGTGATGTGAGGAAAGGAACAGGCTCTGAATCAATCTCCCAGGAAAACGGAGATGGAGAGCCTGGCTGCTGCCGTTTGACAACACAAAGAAGGAGGAGGAGAAAGCTTTGTCAGGTATGAAGACAGAAACAAGAGGGAAGGAGAAACCAGAAGCAAAACAATGAGGGGAAAAAAAAAGCCTCTCTGTTTCACTTTTGGAGCACAGCCCAAGACAGGGCAGGATCCAGGCACCAGCAGAAGGGACTGCACCGACAGCCAGGTGAAGAGGTGGAGGATGTCAGCGCTTTTCCAATACACTGAGTGATCCAGAAAGAAGTGAGGGGGATATGGAAGGGGCTGAGGTAGGGAAGGTGGGCTGTCAGAAGGCAGGAACTATAAAGATGGGCCCATCACAGATGACGAAGCAGTCAGTTAAGGGCTGTCCTTCACCAAAATGTAGCAGACAGGTAGAATTTAAGGCTGTCAGTGAGCAAAAGCTGGGCAGGAAAGAGACAGCAGAAGAGTGGGAGTGGGTGAGGAGAAGACTGGAACTAGGGATGGTGTGGAAACAAAGCAGGGAGGGCAGAAAAGGCGAGGTGAAAACTCTCACAGCTTGAAAGCAGCTCAAGGAGTACAGAGAAAGCTTAGCAGATATATGTATCATGCTGCCTGAGGCTTCTGACACAAACTGGGGCTTAAGTGAGCAGCAGTGCTAGAGAGTGTGCGAGGGCACCACAGTGCCTGGGAAATGTCTGTCCCTGCTTGGGCCAGCACCAGACCTGCACCAGAACCTCCACTTGTTAACGCGAAAGCTGTTTTTACAGCTAGGATCAATCTGTCTTGGCTGGAGTCACTGCTAGTTTTCAAACTCGTGCCTAAAGGTGGGTGACAGCCACCACATGTTTGAGATATCCGTGGACAACCATGAAACAGCCTGAGTTCTCATCCCTAGGCCTTTTCTGTAGGATCATAAATGGGGATAAAAACAGTGAACAGAAGTCTGCAAAGCTCATCTGTTGAGAAAGACTCATGTGGTACCAGCAGCAGCCTCACAGGTGCAGAATGGGGTTCTCTGAAGCCTACGCCAAGGGACATCAGCTTTCCCCAACAGCAAAGACAGGTCTTAAATAAAATACTGGTATGCAGGTCCCTCAGCCCCCAGATGTGAAGCAGAGCCAGAGAGGCAGCTCAGAAGCTTCACTGTGCCAAGCACGTTCTTTCTGTTGAGAATGGCTGTACCTCTCCAAACTGTCCTTCTCCCAGCTTCTCCTTGAGTCGTAGCTGCTGCCGAGGGAATTCCCCCACCGAGATGTCCTTCTTGGTAAGCGAGTCCACAGTGAGGGCCGGGACCGCATACATGTTGTTGCCGGTCACACCTTGCAGGTGGACGATATCTGTCTCGGCGTAGTGAGGAACGTTGTTCTGAAAGCCTTGGTGAGGGGTGGACTTGGTCAGGTCGGGCTCAGCATAGTCCCCACTGCACACTACCGGGAAACCAGAGACACATGGAGTCAGACACACTCCCATAAAACCAGTATGGCCTGGGTTCCACTCCTCTCCATCCTGCACACCTCTGGGAATTTAGTCTAACTGCACACCTATGTCCTTGTACCAAGGTACACGCAGATGGAAGACACTGCTTTGCTTTTTTGGGGCTTAAACCAGACGAAGCCACACTTCTGCGGCCACCAGAAAACCAATGAGGTGCCAGTGAATTCCTGTTAAACAGCTGCCTGCTCTACCCAGTTATGAGAGCTACAGTTCTTGCCCAGACACGGAAACATGAGTCTGAAGTGATTTCCTGTTTCTGATTCATCCTAAATACGATCCGTTTCCCTGACCTGACGCAGGGGTGTTGTCTGCAACATCAGACTTGCTCTGGATTCCCTTCTGCAATAAAACTGATGGAGGTTTCCATTTCCCATGTACATTTTAGCATGCCATGCTACCTCCTACAGCGTATTCACATAAATATCATGGGATAACTCTTTACAATTAACTCCCTGTAAGGTCAGAATTACACAGCATTTGTTCTGCTTCAAATTCCTATCCTGACTCAATCCAAATCAATCTTCCGGTGTAGTATAATGCTGGATCTTAGCAGCTTGTCAGTGCTTGGGGAATGCGGCACTGCCCTTCCATTCACTAATCAGCACTGCCAGCACCGAGTGAAAAACGCTGCTGGAAACGTTCCCTTCTGCGAGCGTCCAAAAGCTCCCCAGGGGCTGGAAGCCAGCACCACTGACAATTCTCTGCTGTGTTTCCCCCAGCTTTTTCCAAGGAAATTTCACAGAGCCCTTGTTGCAGGAACAGGTACTAAAGGTCTTCTTCACCAGCCAGCCTGGACAGCCCAGGAGCGCTGCAGGGGCTGACGAGACCAACGATGAGTGATTGCTAAAACCAGCTCCTAAAAGATGACCTGTCTAACGTGTAAATGCAGTCTTCAAAGAGAACAATTAGAGGCCACCACCCTCTAGTGGGGCTGGTGCTCCATCTGCCAAAGCTAAGTGCTAAAAGTTTCAGAGCTCCAGAATACTCTCTCAGGTCCTTGGGTTAGTGTTGCATTGCACAGGAGTCAGGGAAGGTTACTTAGACACTAAGAAGCGGCACATTTTAAAACTTGAGGGAAATAATAAAATAATAAATGCAGATAAACTGATAAATAAACAAATTTATCAGAGTTAGGTTGATGGTTGAACTAGATCTGAAAAGTCCCTTCCAACGTAGACAATTCTATGATTCTAAGAATAAATGCATAACTTTTGGAGACTGATGATTACATTACCTGAATCCTCTGCACTTTGGGAGAGCTCTGGAAGCTTTTGGAGCAGCGTAGCTGGCTGGTGATATTCCAAATCCAGTGGAAAAGCACGTTCATAGGTGGGATTGGACTGGTGGATCTGGGTCTGGTTGTTGGCAATGGTGTAGCTGTAGAAGGAGAGGCGAACCGTGGCATCCTCCTCCAGGATTCGACGTGGGGCCTGCAAAAGAGAAAGAAAAAAAAATGCTGAGGCGATGCTCAGTTGTTAAGTAATGTATTGGCTGCAACCGCAGCAATTTCCAGTAATATCTTGGACAGGGCTGGCATCCTCCCCTGCTGCGGGAACAGAGTTTTGGCTGCTCTATGGAGCTGGGGAAACCCTGCGCCTTCCACTCCGAGATCATTGGGGTTAATACTTAATACTGAACTTGTGTCTGCAGAATAGCCCCATTGTATTACCTTTTCCAACCTTTTTTGAACATACTGCTTCCAAAGAATAATGATTATTATCATCAGGAGCAGAAGAATAATAGCCACAAGGCAGCCCACGAGGATGGAAGTATTGGAGTCATCTGCTTTCTCTCCTATCCAGGTGCTGGTTACAGAAGAAGTGGTTTCTGCAATCACAGAGGTATGAAGAAGAATCTGGAGTTAACAAAGCCCAGGTTGTTACCTGTGCTGGCTAACTGCCACCACATCCCTTCCTACATGTCCCCAGTACAGAAAACATCTCAAGCAGCCTTCTGAGCACCAACATTAGCTGTGTTCACATTTTGCTCTCATCAGAAATTCTCATTTTGGAGGCTCATAGCTAAGAATTGTGCAGAGAACTTCTGCAGTCAAAGACTGTTCTTAGCAGTGGAACAGGTTCCTGTGATGGATCCATAATAGATCAGGCAGTTTTCAGAGTTTCACTGGCTGCATGTATGCCTCCAGCCCGCTTGCTGTGAGGCAGCTTCAGCCAGCTGAGGGAAGAAAAAATAGCTGAGGTTCAGAGGACTGTAAAACGCAGCCCTGTGCATGAGGGCAACAACCAGGCCATACCCCACATCTCCAGAAATGGAGAGGCCCTGCCAAGTAGGATGTTACTGTGAAATCCCCTGACACTTGAGCCCTTGGCATGGCTAAGTGACAGAAGTCCTTACCCCAAGTCCCCTCGGTAACGTTGCACTCTGTTTCCAGGAGATCCGTTGTGCTGGTGGCTGCCGTAACAAAATTAGGATTCACACTCTCCATGTCTGTGGGAGGGAAGGGAAGGCGTCGGTTCAACAACCTCCAGGCTCCTGCCAGGGGTCAGTGCAATCCCAGCCACCATTCCTGCCTTCCCGAGCAGTACCGGGCTGAGACCCCGCAGCGGGTCATGAACAGCAGAAGCAGAGATACCTGCTCACTTCTCAGCACCTGCAGGAATGAGCCTCTCCACTGCGCAGCGTGTGCTTCCTGACCCCAGCAAACTGCCAGTGTGTGCAGGAGCCTTCCCTGAGCTCACCCAGAGAGAAGGAGCTGCACCAAGAGCTTTCCTTTTTCCCATTTTAGCATAATTGTAAGAATAGTCAGCCCAGCCCAGCCCAGCCCAGGAGCCTGCCTAGTCCCATGCATGACAGGGAGGAGAACCAGGAGGGGCTGCTATCAGCGAGATAAGGAGCAAGCTGCGATCAGAACACTCCTTCCCCAGGAACCTCCTCTCACTATAGCTGATTAGGGACCTTCTATTAGGAAGCTACAGCCAGATCAGTTCACTGTCAGTGCTGGTGGTTTTCTCCAAGACTTTGTCCACTCCCTTCTAGAGCCTTTTAAAGCACCTCACAGCACCGACTTAAGCATCACAGTTAAGACTTGGGGATAAAAAGTAGTCAGCCACTTATTTTTCATGATCTGCTAACTTGATCATCAGCTGCACATACAATTAAATTATTTATAACAGAATACTCAGTAAAGAGGAGTAAAAATCAACCCCATAAGCAGCAGGCAGCTGTCTCAAGAAGAAGAAACGCTCCGTAGTCCAATTTTTGGTTGTGCTGGTTGTGCTTCTCCACATGTGCATCAGCCTGAAAAGCACCCACTATAGACTGCACCCTTCTGCCCCTGCATTGCCCTTCCAGCCCTCTCAGTGCTTCTACCTCCTCCTTGCTATCCTGTAGCCCCACAGTGCCCTACACCCGTATTAACCCCACGTCCCGCACCTCCAGACCATCTCTTCTGCTCCCTGTGCTTCCCCACCCACTCGACGTGGAGGAATCCTCACCTGACTGGAAGGAAATCTCGCTCATCATCATCCAGGTGTCAGCAAAGTAGAAGCGGCAAAGTATGGCTTTACCTACGCGCTGGTTGAGGGGGACAGTCACAAACCTAGCGCTGGGGTTTTTGTCATCTAAGACAGTTGCCACCCCGACAGGTTCAGGCTCCCAGTCTGCAATCAGGCGTGGTTTGAACAGACACTCCACCTTCTGGAAGATCTTCACCCCCTTGGAAAACATGTTGTTACAATGCACCTGGGAAGAAGAGAGCAGATCAGACAGGAGGAAGGCTTATGGACACCTAAATCAAGCCACAGGGATTTTCTGTTCTATTTCTAATATCTCCCTGTATGAATACCCCTAACCCAGAACGAGTAACTTGTTCCAGCAGAGCTTCATCCACTCATAGTGCAATGAGAACATTTGTGTAAAAAGGGATTCTGAAACAGCTCTTAACCTTACGTGCATTGACATTAATGGTTAAATATGGGCAGGCTCTTCAAAAGGCCCATATAAAAATCAAACAAACAAACCCTGTACTAATCTAAAGCTTCACAGACCAATTCTCCTTGAACATACACCCTAGGAGGAGAAAGAAAAATCACACCTGGGCTCTAGCCTCTTCTAGAAAGCCTTCAGCATTCACAATCTAAGAGAGTTTCTTCCAAAAAAATGACCAAGCAACATGTGCAAGCTGGAGAAGATATCCCCCCCTGACACACAGCAACTCTTCTGCTGTCGTTGCTCCTTGAAGACAACTGAGGATCTAGATTTTCTTTACGCCATTGTGTAAACCTGCATCCACCAACCTCTCCTGATGGCTCAGTACGTCATCGGGAATCACCTGCTGATGCTGCCAAGCTAACATCTCACTGAAACAAAGGTGTCCTCTCTCAACTCTGAGTTACAGCTCTTCATAGGCCACTTCAGACTAAGCAGTTCGCAAACTGCTTTCAGGCTGACTTCACACCTCTGCATTTGGGAGGTTTGTTTTACCCTCCCAAGAGCCGGTAGCAACTTTTTCCCTTCCTGCTTTTGGTTTGCACCCAAACGGAGAGGCTCCAGCATAGAAGTGACATCTCTGTGTCCCTGGGTTGTGGCCCTGCAGACCCATCAACACCAAAGTCCTGGCACTCTCCCAGGCCTCCAGTGCTTCCAAGGAGCAGGCTTTGCAAAGAAGGACAAGGCTTGTAAGGATCCCTTATGCTGTTCCACTGTTTCTTCAATGCAAATCTTGCCCTGCACCTTTTCAAACAAACACGACAGTTTAAATCCTGCCACCCAGTCCTGAAGATCTAGACCACATTATTTTGGCAC